>NC_092159.1:26179839-26454839 GCF_045791955.1 Oncorhynchus clarkii lewisi | reverse complement strand
GAGCGAGACGTCGATGTCCGTGACGGGGCTGGTTTTCTTTTTGCAATCCGTGATTGTCTGTAGTCCCTGCCACATACGTCTCGTGTCTGAGCCGTTGAATTGTGACTCCACTTTGTCTCTATACTGACGCTTTGCTTGTTTGATTGCCTATCGGAGGCAATAACTACACTGTTTGTATTCGGTCATGTTTCCAGTCGCCTTGCCATGATTAAATGCAGTGGTACGTGCTTTCAGTTTTGCGTGAATGCTGCCATCAATCCACAGTTTCCGGTTAGGGAAGGTTTAAATAGTCACAGTGGGTACAACATCTCCTATACACTTCCTTATAAATTTGCTCACCGAGTCAATGTATGCAATGTTATTGCCTGAGGCTACCCAGAACATATCCCAGTCCACGTGATCGACGCAATCTTGAAGTGAGGAATCTGATTGGTAAGACCAGCGTTGGATAGACCTAAGCACATGCGCTTCCTGATTTAGTGTCTGACTATAGGAGGGGAGCAACAAGATGGAGTCATGGTCAGATTTCCCAAAAGGAGGGCGGGAGAGGGCATTGTATGCATCGAGGACGTTAGAGTAGCAGTGGTCGAGTGTTACTCGCTTGTGTACTGCAATCGAAATACTAATAGAATTTAGGTAGCCTTGTTCTCAGATTAGCTTTGTTAAAATCCCCAGCTACAATTACAACCCTTCTTACCAGAGAGATGTTTGTTCCTGTCGGCGCAATGCACTGAAAATCCTGTTGGCTGTACGGATTCCGACAGCATATGTCCCCAGCTAGCCATGTCTCTGTGAAACAGCGCATGTTACAATCCCAGAAATCTCTTTGGAAAGCAACTCTTGCCCTAATTATGTTGACTTTGTTAACTTAGGACTGGACATTAGCGAGTAATATATTTGGAAGCTTTGGGTGATGTGCACACATCCGAAGCCTCACTAGAAGACCGCTCCAGCACCCTCCAACTGTGTAGTTTTGGGTCGGCCTCTGGAATCAGTTCAAATGCCCTGGGAGGTGCAGACAAAGGACCCGCTTTGGGAAAGTCGTATTCCTGGTCGTAGTGCTGGTAAGTTGTATGTAATAACACTTAAGGTTTTCTGGGCTAACAAGGCAAGAAATAATACATAAAAAACAAAAACACCAGTCTCAACGTCAACATTGAAGAGGCGACTCTGGAATGCTGGCATTCTAGGCAGAGTTCCTCTGACCAGTGTCTGTGTTCTTTTGCCCATCTTAATCTTTTCTTTTTATTGGCCAGTCTGAGATATGGCTTTTTCTTCGCAACTCTGCCTAAAAGGCCAGCATCCCAGAGTCACTGTTGAAGTTGAGACTGGTGTTTTGCGGGTACTATTTAATGAAGCTGCCAGTTGAGGACTTGTGAGGTCTGTTTATCAAACTAGACACTACCGTACTTGTCCTCTTCCTCAGTTGTGCACCGGGGCCTCCCACTCTTTCTATTCTGGTTAGAGTCCGTTTGCGCTGTTCAGTGAAGGGAGAAGTACACAGCGGTGTACGAGCTCTTCAGATTCTTGGCAATTTCTCACATGGAATAGCCTTCATTTCTCAGAACAATAATAGACTGACGAGTTTCAGAAGAAATCTTTGTTTCTGGCTATTTTGAGCCTGTAATCGAACCCACAAATGCTGATGCTCCAGATACTCAACTAGTCTAAAGAAAGCCTGTTTTATTGCTTCTTTAAAATCAGGACAACTGTTTTCAGCTGTGCTAACATAATTGCAAAATGGTTTTCTAATGATCAATTCACCTTTTGAAATTATAAACTTGGCCTCCCGGGTGGCACAGTGGTTAAGGGCGCTGTACTGCAGCGCCAGCTGTGCCATCAGAGTCCCTGGGTTCGCGCCCAGGCTCTGTCGTAACCGGCCGCGACCGTCCGTGGGGAGACGCACAATTGGCCTAGCGTCGTCCGGGTTAGGGAGGGATTGGTCGGTAGGGATCTCCTTGTCTCATCGCGCACCAGCGACTCCTGTGGCGGGCCGGGCGCAGTGCACGCTAGCCAAGGTTGCCAGGTGCACATTGGTGCGGCTGGCTTCCGGGTTGGATGCGCGCTGTGTTAAGAAGCAGTACGGCTGGTTGGGTTGGGTTGTGTATTCGTCTCTCCCGAGCCCGTACGGGAGTTGTAGCAATGAGACAAGATAGTAGCTACTACAACAATTGGATACCACGAAATTGGGGAGGAAAAAAAAGGGGTAAAATTCAACAACAAAAAAAAATTTTTAAATAAAAAATAAATAAGAAATTAGCTGTTTCCAGCTACAATGGTAATTTACAACAATACACTGTATTTCTGATAAATTTGATGTTATTTTAATGGACAAAAAAATGTGCTCTCTTTCAAAAACAAGTGACCCCAAAATGTTGGATGGTAGTGTATATTGGCACGGAAGTATCGTAATAGTACAGTACAATTACCATTGTAGCTGGAAACAGCTGATTTCTTTTTTTTAATGGAATGTCTACATAGGCGTACAGAGGCCCATTATCAGCAACCATCACTCCTGTGTTACAATGGCTGATTCTGATCAGTGTTAGCTAATCCAAGTTTATCATTTATTGTGAGGTCCCTGGCAAGTCCTAGCCCTACTGAGTAGAGTACAGTATATTGTACTGTAGGGCTGGGAATTGCCAGGGACCTCACAATAACGATACCTCGGTGCCAATATGTATTGCGATTCTATATGTATTGCGATACTGTGATTTTACTGTGTTCCAAACATATTGCTCACCATCAGCCTGCTGCAGAGAGACGAGAGAGAGATGAGAAAAATTGTCTATGAAGGAAAAATAGTGGAGTTTTGGTGCAGGTACAGCAAACTAGCACAAAATAATATTGCAATATTGTGAAAATGATATATCGTCACAAATAATATCCCAATATGTAAATGTATTGATTCTCCCCCCCCCCCCCCCCCCCCATCACTAGTACTCAGTACTGTACTCTACTGTGCTCTACTCACTGTACTATCCAAACTTGTGAAACACACGTCTATGATAGGTTCAGATTTGTTCCAGTCAAGTCCGTCTGTAGACATTAACATCAAGTGAGAACTGACCAAATTTCAACATCCATGGACGTCCGGTGTCAGTCGGTGCTCAGTGGGTGAGGATGTTTGTTAAGGTAAATGGAAAGAGTGGGCTCTTAGGTCGGCGTCAGTAAGACCCGGAAGTGGTGACACTAACTGGAGAGTGAGAAAGAGAAGCAGAGAGAGACAAGAAGGGCTTGTCCAGACTCAGATTGTTTTAACACACTTGGTTTCACCACTAGACAACAGAATGACAAAGAAAAAAAGTTACGAGCCGAACATAGCAGTAAAAAAAACATTATGATTTCCCATTGTAGACAACTCAGTTTAAGTAATTCCGTTATAGATTTGTCAATTCTGTTACCAATTTGGTATTGGAATTACAAGTTTTAATCACCTAACAATTCATGAACAAAATTGATATCAGTAAAATCATTATAATTAATTGGTAGGTCTACCATTACCAACATCCTCCCTCCTCATGAGGAAGAGAACACTGAAAATATCTTAAAGATGTGTGGGTTTTTGTTAACGGAATTACTAGGCACAAGACAATATTTCTTAAACTTACAGAAGGTAAACAAATTCTCCAAAACTAAAAATAAGTGTTGTTATCAGAAGTCTTTACGTCAACATTATGTTTTGATGTATTTCTGATACTTAATACTTTTTCTGGTAGATGTTTTCTAAGGCCCATTTTCCATCTGTTTATCCAGACTTTATCCAGTTTATCCAGACTTATGCCTGATTTTTGAGATAAATGTATCTATTTCCCCAAAATATAGACTCTTAGCTTTCATTTGACACCCAAATTGATATGCTCCAATGAACTTCACATTTGTACTTGTGGGTCCTTTGATAGAAATGCAAAACCTAGGTAACCGTGGAAACCTTAACACACCGACACCAAAACCTCATCAGCTCTGGTAACTCAAATGGGGAGGGAATGCATGTATTCAGTACTTTCCTGTACAGGTTTGTTTTGTAATCACAGATGTTTCATGAGATCTGCCTGACTAGATCCAGATCTCTGCTCTAGACAGTGTGGATGGTCTGCATTCCTGTAAACCATACGTGGTTACACCGGAGTGATGCAAAGTATCTCTATGTTGGAGCGTCAGAGGACACAGAAACCTTCCGGGGGAAAAATACATTTAAAAAAAATCTGGCTCTTACAAATAATGACTTTACATTCTCAATAATCTTTCACTCTCTTCCTCTCTACACACACACACACACACACACACACACACACACACACACACACACACACACACACACACACACACACACACACACACACACACACACACACACACACACACACACACACACAGGTGCCTGAGGGGACTACCTTCAGTTGGATACCCACAGCACTGGCATTGTGATGTACCCAAATTCCTCAGCTCCACAGTAACCACTACTAATAGATAGGAGGAGGAAGGGAGGAGTGGAGCGTAAACTCAAATGAGGCCTTTTGCGTTTAGCTCGGCCAGAGCGTAAGAGTGAGGCTTCTGGAATGCAGCGGCCCTGGCCCACCCCACAGGGGGGTGAGCGCTGACATGCGCACACTTCTGAGGGCAACAGCTCTTTAATTAGAACAGCGAAACTCTCAGAGACCAGGGCAGGGAGAAAAGGGGGGAAGAGGAGGAGGAAAAGCCCTTGCAGATTATGTGTGTTTGAGCTTAGGAAGAGTATAAAGAGCAAAGACTAGGCCTACATGTAAATATGCACAGCTTTACATGCCGCTCACTGAACAAACTAAGTAAATCCAGGAAGCTTTTCGTTTGCTGACATTCTTTGGCTGTAGAGTTTTATTGGAGTGGACTATCTGAGCTGGAGGCAAGTAGACAAGTGAAAGAAGGAACTGACTACACTGAACTGATGCCAGACAGTCTGCGCCCACTGATGGCCTGACCTTTTAAGCTCACGCGTCGCTTGTTCCCTCTGCCTTATACAAGAGAGATGCTGTATTGTACCGTATTGCACAGAACAGAAGGACCATCCGACGAGTGGGAACCAATAATCATGAGTGTAGAAAGTGTGTAACCCCATTACATGCAAGTCGATTGCGTCCCAATCCTCTACGCTTCTGCCCAAGTGTGCACATGCTTCCTTCCCTTCATAGATTTAAAAAAGGTGGAAGAAATACGGTGTAAACTCCCTCTAGCCCACATATGTCAGAGTCAAGGCCCGCGGGCCACATCCGGCCCGCAAGAAGGTTTTTTACGGCCCCTGGGATGATCTTGATTTATTATTAGAACCGGCCCGCAGCAAGCCGGCAGCCCGCAGATCTTTTACACGCACCAATACTACATTTCCCACAATGCAAAGGTGACGCACCGAGCAGTAGGCTGCTTCATTTCAATATTTATTGGCACAGCAGTCGTCAGCATCACAGTAAAATTAACTTTCAGATACCCATCAAAAATGGCAAAACGGAAGGTGGATACTGAGAACCGGGGGTTTCAAACAAGGTGGGAGTCGGAGTATATGTTCACGAAGGTAGCTGGAAAACCTGTGTGTCTTCTGTGTGGAGAAAGTGTGGCGGTACTGAAAGAGTATAATCTGAGACGACATTATGAAACGAAACACGCGGACAAAAACAAGAATATGGACATGGAACAAAGGCTACAAAAGGCAGAGGAATTAAAACGAGGCCTCAAATCTCGACAGGCTCTGTTCAAAAAAGCCAAATCACAAGGCCAGGCTGCTGTCAAGGCCAGTTTTATTTTGGCAGAAGAGATCGCTAAATCAGCCCGGCCATTTACGGAGGGGGATTTCATCAAAAACTGCATGATTAAAGTTTGTGACGAAGTTTGCCCAGAAAAAAGGCAACTCTTTTTAAATGTGAGTCTGAGCAGAAACACCATTGCCGAGAGAGTAGACCAGTTGTCCATCAATCTAAAAGAGCAGCTTGTGAAAAAGGGAAAAGATTTTATTGCATATTCCTTGGCTGTGGATGAGAGCACCGACATTTCTGACATTGCCCAGTTGTCAATTTTCATCCGCGGAGTGGACTCCAACCTAAGCGTGACAGAGGAGTTTTTGGCTTTACGTCCTATGCATGGCACAACTACGGGGCATGATTTGTATGAAGAGGTGTCAAGATGTGTAAATGAGATGGAGCTGCCTTGGGAAAAACTCGTGGGTTTGACAACCGACGGAGCACCTGCGATGTGTGGACACAGGAGCGGACTGGTGGCGAAGATACGGGAAAAGATGCAAGAGGAAAACGCGACAGGTGAGCTGACAGCTTATCATTGTATCATACACCAGGAAGCGTTGTGCGGTAAAGCCTTGAAAATGGAGCATGTAATGAGCATCATCACGCGCACAGTTAACTTTATCAGAGCCAAAGGTTTGAATCACCGCCAGTTCAAGGCATTTCTGACGGAGTTAGAAACGGAGCATGGTGATTTGCCTTATCACACAGAGGTGCGATGGCTAAGCCAGGGAAAGGTGCTTCAAAGATGTTTCGAGCTTCGTGAGGAGATTTGTCTGTTCTTGGACAGCAAAGGGAAAGACACAACACAACTCCGAGACGAAATGTTTCTGTGTGAAATGGCTTTTCTGTGTGACATTACGAGTCATCTGAATGCAATAAACTTGCAGCTGCAGGGTCGGGATCGTGTCATCTCTGATATGTACAGTACAGTGAAGGCATTTAAAACCAAACTGACTCTGTGGGAGACGCAGATGCGGAAAGAAAATTTGAGCCACTTTCCCAGCTGCCAGACCATGAAAGAGAAGCTCTCTACCAGTGCGTTCCCGAGCACACAGTTGGCTGATAAAATAGGTATGCTTGCCGCTGACTTTCGACGCCGATTTGCTGACTTTGAAGCACAAAAAAGCAGGTTGGAACTGCTCGGTAACCCATTTGCTGTTGACGTGGAAAGCTCACCACCAAACCTCCAAATGGAGTTGATTGACCTCCAATGCAATGATGCACTGAGGGCAAAATATGCGGCAGTGGGTGCTGCGGAGTTCGCCCGTTTCCTCCCCGGCACAATGCCCCAGCTGCGCATCCAGGCTGCTCAAACGTTGTCTATGTTTGGCAGCACATACCTGTGTGAACAACTGTTTTCTTTGATGAACCTGAACAAAACATCACACAGAAGTCGACTTACTGCTGAACACCTCCACTCAATTCTGAGGATTTCTTCAGCTCAGAGCCTTACCCCGAACATTGATGAACTTGTGGAAAAGATGGGACACCACCAAGTATCACCCTCAACCTCAAACAAGTGAACATTACTGTGCAATCACATATTTAGAGTTTTTACTCAGTTCAAGTTTAAAAGTTAAAATTTAATATTTGTTTTCACTGCATGTTACTTCTCCTTAAACAAAGTGTTGTTTTTGATTAATAGATTTTTGCACTTTATTTTTTTGTATTTCAATCCAATTATATTTTAAAAATATTTCAGTTGAGTGGATGATAGAAAATTGCTATTATTGTTTTTTCTTTGAAGTAAATTTAGCCCACTTTTGCTAAAATAGAAAATATAGTCTACTGATGGTGCCTTGAATACCGGTTTCTTTCATTTAATGTTCATGTTATGGGGATATTTATATAAAGGAAATTTGTCTTTTGTGTCTGTTGAAAATTAAAGATTACTGACAGAGCCATAAGAAAATATTGCTTTATTTATCTGATCATATTGTAATATATTTGTTAGGTTTTCAGTAGGTTCAATTAGGTTCACTAGACTATATGCGTCATTTAAAAATTTTTCAATGAACATTCGAACAGTCCGGCCCTCGTCTTGTAGCTGATTTTTTTATTTGGCCCTCCGTCCATTTGACTTTGACACCCCTGCTCTAGCCCATGCTGATGCCAACCCAATGCTTTTAAATGCATGGGGAGGAGTGCACGAGTATACAGTTACTAGAGAATTTGGAAAGCAGGGAAGGTCTGTGATTGTGAACACTCGCTGCTCCACTAAGCTGTGGATGGAGCATGGAGGCAATGTCAAGGGGGTCGAGGTGGGCTGGGGGTTGTGGGGTTTATGTAGCCCCAATTACATGTAAGTCAGGGTCTTTCATTTCTGATCGTCGCAGTCCAACTAAGCTACCGGGGGGGCGAACTGAGACATGACGTAAGGTCTGGCTCAGCGGGACCATGATGTTTGCGGACTAAAGCCCCCGATCCCTGGCCAGTTCGCTCAGCTTAGCAGGCACCGCCATATTAGCATTAAATTGGGCCTGGCCGCACTTGCAAAACACGTGTATTCAAATACTCCCCTTTTCGATGAGCGAAAACAACAAGGCCCTTGGGAAAAGGAGCTGCTATGCTGACGTAAGGAACTGAATGCTTGTTAAAACAGTACCTTCCGTTTTTCTCCTTGATGCTCGAGAAGCTCAGTGGAGTGTATGCCTGAAATGCACAAAAACAAATCACACACACCTAATATTAGGTAGCTGATCTAGCCTATCCTGTAGGGCTTTTAAGAGCTATGCCTTCAAATTGGTGTCTTTGGCATTTCCAAAATAAGTCAATGTTGTTAAGTACATTCATTAACTACAATAGAGCAGACAGAGTTTGAAGAAAGACTATGATTTAGTCTCCTACAAAGAATGTAAGGTGTTACAACATATGGTGCAGCAGTAAAAGGAGGAAATCAACACACTGTCAGATAATTATAATTATTCTTCAGTAACCTCTGCAGCTCATGGCAGAAGAATCAAAGCAATTGCTAAATTCTGATTCCAGACTCCATAATACATTCATACACTAGGCTATCCCTAGCCGAAATTGAGATTACACACTGCTACTGCTGACCTTGGATTGAGGCACCAAAAACTCACTGTGGTCTTTCTGCCTGAGAGAGCAGCCAGGACTCACAGATTGAACGCAACATTGCTATGCTAGCTCACTATGCTAACACAGGAAGTGGCGGTGGATGGTATGCGTGCGAGCTTAACCAGCGTTTCATAGCGGGTCACATAGGCACAAAGTGCCCGCTGTACCTTTGATTCGCGGCGGCTGACTAAAATCAACTCCCAAGGATTACGGGGCAACAGTGTGGGCATTGAGCTACCCAGCAACCATTACGAGGTGGTTAAGTGAGTAAGAACGAGAAGATGAAAGCTGTGGTTAGCTGATCATGGACAGCCAGCCGGGGTTAGCTCTACAGTGAAGTCTTGCACAGGGTGTGCTGAAATAAAATACAAGTGGTGGCGTTTGTGGAAGCAGTCCGATTATGCCGCCAAAAACATCAGCCAATCAATGGTGAGGTGTTGCGAAGTCCAAAAAGCTTCTCTAGTGTCAGTCAAACAAGAGGCCAAGGAAACAGTTGCGTTTAACTTGTGCCACATTCATGTACATCATATTCATGTGAACGGTCCATACACCGTTCACGATTCCAGTACACAAGCCACAAAATGTATTTCATCCTTAAGGTTTCAGAGCTGCTTAGTTCAAGCAAAGACACCAACATTATGTTGACTGATATATCCTTAGTATAATGTAACACTTGGTTTCAGTAAGAGGCTAAATTCATCTGGAAGTAATATAATACTACATAATGACTATGGAGTTGTCAAGCTATAGCTCAATTCAAAACAATGATCCATTTCAACGACGAAAGATCTTTGCAGAATACGGAATGTGACAACATGACTGACAGAACGTGGGCCTTGGTGAGAATATACATAGAAGGCCCAGCCAAAGTCGCCATGGCTACACTGTGCCACATTAGTATTGCCCTCCATATCACAATACAGTAGCAGGGAGCAATGAGGTTAGGGATCAGGAGAGGGTGTCACACACACACACACACACACACACACACACACACACACACACACACACACACACACACACACACACACACACACACACACACACACACACACACACACACACACACACACACACACACACACACACACACACACACACACACACACACACACACACACACACTTTGACAGATAAGAGGTGCTGTAAGGCAAACAAAGCGGTCACTCAAAGTGGCTGTATTTAGATGACTAACAAACAGCCAGACAGCTTTAAAGATACCAAGGGCCATATGTATCAAACGCCTCAGAACGGGAGTGCTGATCTAGGATCAGCTGCCCCCATCCATGCAATCTTGTGGACTAAAAGGCCAAATGTATCCTAAATCAGCACTCCTACTCAGAGACACTTAATACATTTGGGACCTGAACAGGGTTTTACTGTTACTGTATTTCACCACCCTGGTACAAGGCGATCTTGAATGCTCCACTCTGGTCCTTCATCACAGCTTAACGAAGTGGACGCTAATTGACCAGCCATGGCGCAGTGTCTTAATTGATTTGGCTTAATAACCAGGATAAGAGCATCCCGCGGGCCATTTCTGTGCCACACAGCGACAATTGGAGCCAACAAGGCGAGGAGTAATAGCCAAGGATCCTTACGGAGTCACACTCTTAACAGTGCACGATTAAAGGGGGTAGTTAAAATGCATTTGGCAACTGATCTACAAATCACCTGGCATCCTAAATGACTACTCCGTGCGACCTGTAGATCGGTCGGTCTGCAGTGGCCGACTGCAATGTAGTCATGTGTCATTTAAAATCAAATGTATTGGTCACATACCTGTGTTTCTGCAGATCTTATACAGGGTGCAGCAAAATAATTGTGCTTTTAGCTCTGACAGTGCAGAAATATCTAACATTGGCATTATCTACCAAGGGAATTCTCTTCGATTATAATCACAGCCGTATATATTCCCCCCCAAGCAGACACATCGATGGCCCTGAACGAACTTTGTCTCTTTGCAAACTGGAAACCACATATCCTGAGGCTGCATTCATTGTAGCTGGGATTTTAACAAGGCTAATCTGAAAACAAGACTCCCTAAATTGTATCAGCATATCGATTGCGCAACCAGGGCTAAAACCTTGGATCATTGCTATTCTAACTTCCGCGACGCATATAAGGCCCTCCCCCGCCCTCCTTTCGGAAAAGCTGACCACGACTCCATTTTGTTGCTCCCTGCCTACAGACAGAAACAAGAAGCTCCCGCGCTCAGGTCTGTTCAACGCTGGTCCCGACCAATCTGAATCCACGCTTCAAATCTGCTTCCATCATGTGGACTGCGATATGTTCTGCATTGCTTCCAACAACAACATTGACGAATATGCTGAGTCGGTGAGCGAGTTCATTAGAAAGTGCATTGACAATGTCATGTCGTTCTCATAGCACCGATTAAAACATTCCCAAACCAGAAACCGTGGATTGATGGCAGCATTCGCGTGAAACTGAAAGCGCAAACCACTTCTCTTAACCAGGGCAAGGTGACCGGAAACATGACCGAATACAAACAGTGTAGCTATTCCCTCCACAAGGCAATCAAACAAGCTAAGCATCAGTATAGAGACAAAGTAGAGTCACAATTCAACGGTTCACACACAAGAGGTTTGTGCCAGGGTCTACAGTCAATCACGGATTACAAAAAGAAAACCAGCCCCGTCACGGACCAGGATGTCTTGCTCCCAGGCAGAGTAAATAACTTTTTTGCCCGCTTTGAGGACAATACAGTGCCACTGGCACGGCCCGCAACCAAAACCTGCGGACTCTCCTTCACTGCAGCCAATGTGAGTAAAACATTTAAATGTGTTAACCCTCGCAAGGCTGCAGGCCCAGACGGCATCCCCAGCCGCGTCCTCAGAGCATGCGCTGACCAGCTGGCTGGTGTGTTTACGGACATATTCAATCAATTCTTATCCCAGTCTGCTGTTCCCACATGCTTCAAGAAGGCCACCATTGTCTCTGTTCCAAAGAAAGCTAAGGTAACTGAGCTAAACAACTAATGCCCCCGTAGCACTCACTTCCGTCATCATGAAGTGCTTTGAGAGACTAGTCAAGAACCATATCACCTCCACCCTACCTGACACCCTAGACCCACTCCAATTTGCTTACCGCCCAAATAGGTTCAGACGACACAATCTCAACCACACTGCCCTAACCCATCTGGACAAGAGGAATACCTAGGCGAGAATGCTGTTCATCGACTACAGCTCGGCATTTAACATCATAGTACCCTGGGTCTCAACCCCGCCCTGTGTAACTGGGTACTGGACTTACTGACGGGCCGCCCCAAGGTGGTGAGGGTAGGTAACAACATCTCCACCCCGCTGATCCTCAACACTGGGGCCCCAAAAGGGTGCGTTCTGAGCTCTCTCCTGTACTCCCTGTTCACCCACGACTGCGTGGCCATGCACGCCTCCAACTCAATCATCAAGTTTGCAGACGACACTACAGTGGTAGGCTTGATTACCAACAACGACGAGACGGCCTACAGGGAGGAGGTGAGGGCCCTCGGAGTGTGGTGTCAGGAAAATAACCTCACACTCAACGTCAACAAAACAAAGGAGATGATTGTGGACTTCAGGAAACAGCAGAGGGAGCACCCCCCTATCCACATCGATGTAGTGGAGCGGGTAGTACGTTTTAAGTTCCTCAGCGTACACATCACGGACAAACTGAATTGGTCCACCCACACAGACAGCATCGTGAAGAAGGCACACCAGCGCCTCTTCAACCTCAGGAGGCTGAAAAAATTCGGCTCGTCACCAAAAGCACTCAAACTTCTACAGATGCACAATCGAGAGCATCCTGTCGGGCTGTATCGCCGCCTGGTACGGCAACTGCTCCACCCACAACCGTAAGGCTCTCCAGAGGGTAGTGAGTTCTGCACAACTAAAACTACCTTCCCTCCAGGACACCTACACCACCCGATGTCACAGGGGGGCCATAAAGAGCATCAAGGACAACAACCACCCGAGGCACTGCCTGTTCACCCCGCTATCATCCAGAAGGCGAGGTCAGTACATCAAAGCAGGGACCGAGAGACTGAAAAACAGCTTCTCTCAAGGCCATCAGACTATTAAAACAGCCACCACTAACATTGAGTGGCTGCTGCCAACACACTGACTCAACTCCAGCCACTTTAATAATGGGAATTGATGGAAAATATATATCACTAGCCACTTTAAACAATGCTACTTAATATAATGTTTACATACCCTACATTACTCATCTCATATGTAATCTCATATACTGTACTCGATACCATCTACTGCATCTTGCCTATGCCGTTCTGTACCATCACTCATTCATATATCTTTATGTACATATTCTTTATCCCTTTCCACTTGTGTGTAAGGTAGTAGTTTTGGAATTGTTAGGTTAGATTACTCGTTGGTTACTATTGCATTGTCGGAACTAGAAGCACAAGCATTTCACTACACTCGCATTAACATCTGCTAACCATGTGTGACAAACAAATGTGATTTGATTTTAACAGTTTCACAACATATACTCAAAATACACATAAATAAGTAAGGAATGGATTAACAATATATTCATATGTATATCAGAGCAGCATAGCATAGAATACAGTTTATACATATGAGATGGGTGATGCAATATTTACCCACAATTAAAGTGACTAAGATACCATAGAATAGTATAGAGTACAGTTTATACATATGAGATGACAATGCAAACATTATTAAAGCGGCTAGTGTTTCATTTCCTTAAAGTGGACAGTGATTCCTAATCTGTCTATTGGCAGCAGCCTCTGACTTGCTGAAGATGGCTGTTTAACAGTCAGTGGTGTAGTATATAATACAATGCAGTATATGCATTTGAGATGGGTGATTCAATATGTAAAAAAAAATGTAAGTGACTTAAGATACCGTAGAAGTGTAGAGTGCAGTTTATAAATATGAGATGAGTAATGCTAGATACGGAAACATTAAAGTGTCTAGTGATCCATTTCCAAAAGTGGCCAGTGATTCCTAATCTATTCTATAGGCAGCCGCCTCTGATGTGCCAGTGATGGTTGTTTACCAGTCTGATGGCCTTGAGATAGAAGAGGTTTTTCCAGTCTCTCGGTCCCAACTTTGACACACATGTACTGACCTCGCCTTCTGGATGATAGCGGGGTGAACAGGCATTGGCTCGGGTGGTTGATGTCATTGATGATCTTTTTGGCCTTTCTGTGACGTGGGTGCTGTAGGTGTCCAGGAGGGTGGGAAGATTGCCCCTAGCAATGTGTTGGGCAGACTGCGACACCCTCTGGAGAGCCTTGCAGTTGTGGGCGGCGCAGTTGCCATACCGGGAAGTGAAACAGCCCAACAGGATGCTCTCAATTGTGTATCTGTAAAAGTTTGTGAGGGTTTTAGGTGTTAAGCCAACATTTCTTTAGCCTCCTGAGGTTGAAGAGGCGCTGTTGCGCCTTCACCACACTGTCTGTGTGGGTGGACCATTTCAGTGATTGTGTACGCCGAGGAACTTGAAGCTTTCCACCTTCTCCACTGCAGTCCCATCGATGTGGACAGGGGGGTGCTCCCTCTGCTGGTTCCGGAAGTCCACGATCATCTCCTTAGTTTTGTTCATGTTGAGTGAGGTTATTTTCCTGGTGCCACACTCCCAGAGCCCTCACTGCCTCCCTGTAGGATGTCTCGTCATTGTTGGTACTCAAGCCTCTACTGTTGTGTCGTCTGCAAACTTGATGAATGAGTTGGAGGCATGCTTGGCCACGCAGTCATGGGTGAACAGGGAGAACAGGAGAGGGCTGAGAACGCACCCTTGTGGGGCACCAGTGTTGAGGGTCAGTGAGGGTGGAGATGTTGTTTCCTACCTTCACCACCTGGAGGTGACCTGTCAGGAAGTCCAGGACCGAGTTGCACAGGGCAGGTTTCAGACCCAGGGTCTCGAGCTTGATGATGAGCTTGGAGGGTACTATGGTGTTGAATGCTGAGCTGTAGGCAATGAACAGCATTCTTTACATAGGTATGCCTCTTGTCCAGATGGGAAAGGGCAGTGTGCAGGCGATTGCGTCGTCTGTGGATCTATTGGGGCGGTAAGCAAATTGAAGTAGGTCTAGGGTGGCAGGTAAGGTGGAGGTGATATGATCCTTGACTAGTTTCTCAAAGCACTTCATGATGACAGAGGTGAGTGCTACGTGGGGATAGTCATTTAGTTCTGGTACTTTTGGTACAGAGACAATGGTGACCATCATGTGGGGACAACAGACTGGAATAGGGAGAGATTGAACATATCTGTAAACACACCAGCCAGCCTGGTCTGCGCATGCTCTGGTGAGAAGGTGACAACAGTTGGTGAGATTATTCACAAATGGGAGAAACACCAAAGAACTGTCAATCTCCCTCGGCCTGGGACTCCATGCAAGATCTCACCTCGTGGAGTTGCAATGATCATGAGAACGGTGAGGAATCAGCCCAGAACTACACGGGAGGATCTTGTCAACGATCGCAAGGCAGGTGGGACCATAGTCACCAAGAAAACAATTGGTAACACACTACGCCGTGAAGGACTGAAATCCTGCAGCGCCCACAAGGTCCCCCTGCTCAAGAAAGCACATATACATGCCCGTCTGAAGTTTGCCAATGAACATCTGAATGATTCAGAGGGTAGGTAGAAGTGTTGTGATGAGACCAAAATGGAGCTCTTTGGCATCAACTGAACTCGCCATGTTTGGAGGAGGAGGAATGCTGCCTATGACCCCAAGAACACCATCCCCACTGTCAAACATGGAGGTGGAAACATTATGCTTTGGGGGTGCTTCTCTGCTAAGGGGACAGGACAACTTCACCGCATCAAAGGGACAATGGAAGGGTCCATGTACCATCAAATCTTGGGTGAGAACCTCCTTCCCTCAGCCAGGGTATTGAAAATTGGTTGTGGATGGGTATTCCAGCATGACAATGACCCACAACACACAGCCAAGGCAACAAAAGAGTGGCTCAAGAAGAAGCACAGTAACCTCGAGTGTAGGGGGCAGTTTTTGATGTTTAGATGAAAAACGTACCAAAATTAAACTGCCTATTTCTAAGACCCAGAATCTAGAATATGCATATAATTGTCAGATTAGGTTAGAAAACACTAAAGTTTCCAAAACTGTCAAAATATTGTCTGAGTATAACAGAACTGATATTGCAGACGAAAACCTGAGTAAAATCAAACCAGGAAGTGGCCTCTATTTTGAAAGCTCCATGTTCCATAGCCTGCCATCTCTCCATTTAAAGGGATATCAACCAGATTCCTTTTCCTATGGCTTCCCCATGGTGTGAACAGTCTTTAGACATAGTTTCAGGCTTTTATTTTGAAAAATGAGCGAGAAACAATGACGCAATGTGATCCATGTCTGGGTGCCGGCAGCGTTTTGTATGCAACAGCTTGGAGCAGCCATTTTCTCTCTCTCTCCTATTGAAGAAGCTACATTCCCGGTTGATATATTATCGATTATATATTGTAAAAACAACCTGAGGATTGATTATAAAAAAACATTTGAAATGTTTCTACGAACATTACGGATACTATTTGGAATTTGTGTCTGCGATGTCTTGACCGCTCGAGTCTGTGGATTTCTGAACATAACGGGCCAAACAAATGGAGGTATTTTGGATATGAAAAAAAAAACATCTTTATGGAACAAAAGGAACATTTATTGTGTAACTGGGAGTCTTGTGAGTGCAAACTTCCGAAGATCAAAGGTAAGCGATTTAATTTATTGCTTTTGACTTTCGTGACCAATCTACTTGGCTACTGGCTGTTTGTAATATTTTGTCTACTGAGAGAGATGTGCTTACATAAACGCTTGATATGCTTTCGCCGAAAAGCTTTATTGAAATCTGACACGCCAGGTGGATTAACAACAAGCTAAGCTGTGTTTTGCTATACTGCACTTGTGATTTCATGAAAATTTAATATTTTTAGTAATTTAATTTGAATTTGGCACTCTGCAATTCAGCGGTGGTTGACGAAAATGTACTACACATAGTACTCTTCCTCTTCTTGCCCTAGTTAAATGCGGTGGTTTGCGCTTTCAGTTTTGCACCAATGCTCTCATCTATCAACACTTTCTGGTTGGGGTAGGTTTTAGAAGTCAGTGGGTACATCTACTATGCACTTACTAATAAACTCTTTCATCGTACCGGTGTGTGTGTCGATCTTATTTTCTGAAGCTACTCTGAACATATCCCAGGCTGCGTGATCAAAACAATCTTGAATCGTGGATTCCGATTGGTCAGACCAGCGTTGAACAGTCCTTACCACAGGTGCTTCCCATTTGAGTTTCTGCCCATTAGGAGGGGAGGAGCAAGATAGACTTGTGGTCTGATTTGCCGAATGGAGGGCAAGGGAGGGCCTTATATGCATTCTGGAAGGTAGTATAACAATGGACGAGAGTTTTAGCAGCGCGAGTACCACAACTAATATGTTGATAGAATTTCAGGAGCCTTTTCCTCAAATTTGATTTGTTACAATTAATGTGATTCGCATTAATTATGCAGTTCGCATAAAGTCCAGTGAAGTTCTTTGAGGGCCGTCGTGGTATCGGCTTGAGGGGGGGGGGGGGGGGGGGCTATAGACTGCTGTGGCTATTACTGACGAAAATGATCACTTCGGGAGATTGTCTCACAATCAAATGCAGACTTTCTAGGTCGGGTGAACAGAAGGACTTTAGTTCCTGTATGTTATCAGTTACACCATAAGTCGTTAATCATAAAACATATAACGCCACCCTTCCGCTTCCCGGAGAGATGTTTGTTCTTGTCGGCGCGATATACTGAAAACCCAACAGTATATCTCGAGAGAGCCATGTTTCCATGAGGCAGAGTATGTTACAATCCCTGGTGTCTCTCTGAAAAGCAACTCTCACCTTGAGCTCATCAACGTTATTATCCAGAGATTGGACATTAGCGAGTAAAATACTCAGGAGCAGTGGGTGTGTGCACGCTTCCTAAATCGGACCAGAATACCGCCCCGAGTACATCTCCTCCGCCGGCGTTGTTTTGGGTCAGCCTCTGGAATAAGTTAAATTGCTCTGGGGAGAGCAAACAAAAGGATCTGCTCCAGGGAAGACGTAATCCTGGAAGTTCTGGTGAGTTACCGCCGCTCTAATATCCAATAGTTCTTCCCGGCTGTAGTTGCTAGTTTATGAACTATCGTGATGATCCGAAGCAAACTGTGCTGGCTCGGATCATTTATTTTCACATTGTCCTTTTAAGCACGGTTACAGCAGCTATGCTGGATACGTAACCAGGTAAGCACAGTGCAGTTTGCCTCAGTATTGTGAAAATCCCTTTATAGGTAGCCTGATAGAAAAGTTCTTGAGAGCACAGACTTTCCCAATACGAAACAAGAAACAACATGACAGCTAACAGCAGGCCAACGGGTTTTGCCAAAGCGGTATCCTGGATACATACTGGTGTTCAACACTTCAGTAAAAACATACTGGCGAGATTGACGTCGGCAGGGTCTCTCTCCAGTGCTGAACCTTAATACCGAAACGGCTGGAGCAGTCCCCTGGCTCTGTCTGATTTGATGGCAGCGCGCACACACACACACACACACACACACACACACACACACACACACACACACACACACACACTGTGTGTGGAGAGTGAGGACCACAAGAGTATGTGGTCTCTCTGAGGCACAAACAGGTTGTCTGCTCAGATTCCTCTTAATCTGGCAACCGACATGGAGAACAGAGCATGCATACGCCTGTGTGATTACTTAACTCAAAAAGGAAACATTTGTTTAAGTGTATGGTTAATTCAATACACACACATCCATTTTACATTTCATAAACGTCTCTAGAAATTATGAAATTATGTAAATCTTTTCTTTATAAAACCAGTAGACACTTTATAAGACAAACAAAATCGATCAAAACAATTCCAAAGGAGAAGGACCAACCGGGGGGCTTTGACAAACTGAGGAGATATTTTTGGAGACTAAGAAAGCCACGGGTATTTGTTTTTATTCCTCTTGCTTACATCAAAATGTGAATTACAGGATTCATAATCTCGTCTTGTTTTTGGTTTCCCCTGAGGGGTACGAAGAAGGGAGCAGGAAGGAAGTAGTTTCTCTGGAGAACGCCACAGGGCCCTCTCTTCCATCTCGCTCTGTGGTGCGAGCCTGCCGACATCTCACCCTCCTCCCTCGTCTCCCTCTACGCCTCGCTCTCAGCCTGTCATCATCTGGTCCACATGCTTGAGGACCAGATGACAACTACCATGAGTTGTAACCCGTGGATAACATCACAAGGGCCAGAAAGAAGAAGTTAACAGTGCCCGACTAGTAAGAACTGACGATTCCATGTGAAGTGAAGTTTCTTTTAGGTCGCTCTCTTGCATCCACATCCTTTTCTTCTACCGTGTCAGTTGTCCTTGCTATGGACTGGAGTGGTGGTAGGGTTTTCCTCTATGAGTTTCTATTTTGTAAACATCCCCCATTATTCCCAAGGCCCTTTCTTAAAACAACAGCAAGCCCCCCCAGAAACATCCAGGACCTGTATGCATGATTTTGTCCAACACTGCTACTGAGCAATCAGTTAGTACTAACTGAAACTTGATATCAGGTCACCAGTCCAATCGCATC
The DNA here is from genome assembly GCF_045791955.1 of Oncorhynchus clarkii lewisi. Lineage (NCBI taxonomy): Eukaryota > Metazoa > Chordata > Actinopteri > Salmoniformes > Salmonidae > Oncorhynchus > Oncorhynchus clarkii. Next base: position 26,435,385 of record NC_092159.1, on the reverse strand, counting down.
CATCACTAATGTGTCATCATCACATGATCCAGGTTATAAGAATCAACTGATTATAGTGGTCAAAAACTGTGGGACAGAAACATTACTATACTTACACGGTAAATCAGTTGGACTGGTGACCTGTAATTCCTATGTGATAAATATAAAAGGAGTACAGTGTTTACAGTAAGATAAATACTGCATCTGTATATATTCATTAGGCCTACATTAGGTTTACACCGCCCAGGGATGCCAGGACTCGCATCTGCTGGTGCACAAAACCAAAGTCACTCTTACACACTCATGGTTCCCTGAGTTGTCATTTCACAGCACAAAAAGGTGAACATTTTGGAGGCACAATCAATTTTGCACTGACCCGGAACAAATTGTAAGATGGACGAGGTGGATGCCTCAGTGCCACTCTCCAGGGCGTTATGTCTGCCAGGCACCTCCTGTTGTTGACAACAATGGTCGAGTGCTTATGGTGCTTAGGCGTGAACCAGGGTGTGGTGCATCTGGCTCCGTAGTTTGCATTACATGGCAAAACAAGCAGGCGTGCATACCATTCCTAACAAGGGAGCCTCTGAATGAGGTCAAAGGGAAGAGGTATAAACCTGGGCTTTGCTTTGGCCTGTGTTGCCGATGCAGAAGCATGGGAGTGATGCATCATTACTTAAGAAGCATGTATTGTGTCTATCCCACGTATCCACCCAGATTACCCCCAACAAGTGATGCTGTGTGGCTCAGTTGGCATGGCAAGGCGCTTTCAACACCAGGGTTATGGGTTCGATGCCCATGGGGTACCGGTACAAAAAAGCACACACTCACTACTTTAAGTCACTCTGCTAAATTGACTACAATATAAGTTACATTATTTAAACAATGCATCATGGGGTATAAATCAAAAACTTAAACTCCAGCCAGCAGCATTACTGCCACAGACTGGGCGGTATTGCTAATGGCAATTGTGAAATGACGCGTGGAGTCTGTTGTGATTTCCACATGAAGAGAGTGCTGTGCATTCCCCGTGACATTCGCTCACTTGTCCAGACACGGAGGGGGTGCGGGCTTCCTCACATCTCCAAGAGATGTTGGGAGACTCATCTATGGGAATGTGACACTAACTGCTGGCAGAGCTCTTCCGTGATCACACTGCTGCAGGAATATTATACCAGACATTGTCATTACTTCAGCTCCGCCGCTATAGCGAAGACACAAAGATGATGCGAGAACATTAGGTCAGAGATACTCCATTAGAACAGCAAGTGGATCAAGAAAAGCTAAACAAATTCCAAGGCTCTCTGTAAGAGAGCAGTATTTTCAGGGGGCAGTATTTTCAATTTTGGAAAAATAATGTTCCCGTAGTAAACGGGATATTTTGTCAGGACAAGATGCTAGAATATGCATATAATTGGCAGCTTAGGATAGAAAACACTAAAGTTTCCAAAACTGTAAAAATATTGTCTGTGAGTATAACAGAACTGATGTTGCAGGCAAAAGCCTGAGAAAAATCCAAACAGGAAGAGACTCTTATTTAGAAGGCTCTGCGTTCCTATGCGTCCCTATTGAGCAGTGAATGGGCTATCAACCAGATTACCTTTTCTATGGCTTCCCTAATGTAGCTAGTGTCACAATACATGTTTTAGGCTTTTATTTTGAAAAATGAGCTTGAACGTCAACATTGCGTCAGTGGTCAGCTGAAGCTCTCAGAGTGTTTGGTGCGTAAAGGACAAATGCGGCCATTGTTTCTCTCTATCCCACTAAGAAGCCACCAGTCCCGGTTGATATATTATCGAATAGATATTTGAAAAACACATTGAGGATTGATTATAAACAGCGTTTGCCATGTTTCTGTCAATATTATGGAGCTAATTTGGAATATTTTTCTGCGTTTTCGTGACTGCAATTTCCGGGCGATTTTTCAGCCAAAAGTGAAGAATAAGCGGAGCTATTTCGCCTACAAAAATAATATTTTTGGAAAAATAAACATTGGCTATCTAACTGGGAGTCTCGTGAGTGAAAACATCCGAAGCTCAAAGGTAAACGATTTAATTTGATTGCTTTTCTGATTTCCGTGACCAAGTTACCTGCCAGAGGTCCGGACAACAGGCCCTCTGATTTGACACACTGAACTCTATCTGCAAAGTATTTGGTGAGCCAGACGAGCCAGTCATTTGAGAAACCAAGGCTGTTGACTGTGCCGAGAAGAATACGATGATTGACAGATTCGAAAGCCTTGGCCAGGTTGATGAAGACGGCTGCACAGTACTGGCTTGTATCAATGACAGTTATGATATCGTTTAGTACCTTGAGCGTGGCTGAGGTGCACCAATGACCTGCTCGGAAACTGGATTACACAGCGGAGAAGGTACAGTGGGATTTGAAATGGTCAGTGATCTGTTTGTTAACTTGGCTTTCAAAGACTTTAGAAAGGCAGGGCAGGATGGATATAGGTCTATAACAGTTTGGGTATCGAGTGTCACCCCCTTTGAAGAGGGGCCTGACCGGGGCAGCTTTCCAATCTTTAGGAATCTCGGACGATACGAAAGAGGTTGAACAGACTAGTAATAGGGATTGCAACAATGGCGGCAGATAATTTTACGAAGAGAGGGTCCAGATTGTCTAGCCTGGCTGATTTGTATGGGTCCAGGTTTTTCAGAACATCTGCTATCTGGATTTGGGTGAAGGAGAAGCTGGGGAGGCTTGGGCAAGTAGGATGAGTGTATGGCTTAAGGCTACCAAAACTGGCCGCCTAGTGCGTTGGGGGCAGAGAATAAAAGGAGCAGATTTCGGAGCGTGGTAGGATAGATTCAGGGCATAATGTACAGACAGGTATGGTAGGGTGCTGGTACAGTGGAGGTAAACCTAGGCATTGAGTGACGTTGCATCTATGGAGACACTAGTTATGCTAGATTCATAAAGTTAACAGGCCGTGGCTAGCAGAAGCGTCTTCACCGACGTCCGACAAAGGCCGGTTGAGGGCACATCGGACAGAATTACATCGACAGGCCAGTCGTGATGGATCGGCGGGGCTCCGTTTCGACAAAGGGCCCAGGTCAATTGGCAAAAGAGGTATTGTAGCTGGAGTAATTTAATTTGCTAGCCGGTAGATGCGCCTGGCTCGAGGCTAACTAGTGCTAGCTTCGGGACAAGGGCGTTAGCCACTCGGTAGCAGCTAGGTAGCTGCGATGATCAGATGCAAAGGGTCAGAGCTTACGGCAGGAATCCGGTGATGTAGTGACTTCTAGTCGTGTTAGTGAAGAGTCCGGGAGGCATCAGTTGTGTAGCCGAGTGATCATAGGGAGAAGGGCCTGGCTCAAGACTAGCTTTGGGGTTGGGCCACTCGGTAGCAGCTATATAGCTGCGATGATTTGGGGTAATGGTCCAGAGCTTACGGCAGGAATCTGGTGAGGTCGTGGAGAAAAGCAGTCTGATGTGCTCAGGGTTGATATCGCGCTGTGCAGACTGGCGGGTATTAACCAGGCTAAAAGCGGATGGTGGCCGCTAGCAGTGGCTAACAATGACTGAATAGCTAGTAGCTAATTAGCATCTGATGGAAATTCTAGCTATAAGGTCAAAATATTTGCAGATCCGTATCACATTGGGTGAGGCGGGTTGCTGGAAGGTATATTTAATTTAAAAAATGGAAAAAGAGATTGAAAAATATAAGATGTTATTAATTATTAATTATAATTATTTTTACACAGGATTTACAATGGACAACGACAAAACACGTCTGCACTGCTACGCCATCTTGGATCATTGTGATGAACTTCACATGGTGGTTCAGTGCATGGTTATGATTAATGCAAATTTCAAGGATATCCAGGGTATTATTTGTTGGCTGATGACACGATGATCGGTGCTTGGCTGACTACTATAAAATAAAATAAATATCTTATCCATGTCTCATCATACAACATACCTTGTCCACTTTACCAGCGAACTGTTGTCTAGAGCAGTGCTTCCCAACCTTTTACCGTTCCAGGGACCACCAAATCATTGTTCAAAGCTCGAGGACCACCATTCGCAGAGTCACATTTTAAAACAAAATATCTTGCCGGTCAAGATTTGTCAATTATAGCAGTGAATGTAACAAATTAAAAGGCCTATTAATAAACAATTAGCATTGTGAAAAGTAATGTAAAATTGCTTTTAATACCATTAATATTCCCAACAGTTATTATGTTTCTAAGAAAAAAAAAAAACAATTTGCAGACCATATGAAGTACAGCTTGGTAACCACTGGTCTAGAGAGCATGCATCAAAACCAGCTTGGGCAAGTTTGCTATTTATCAAATTTGTTTTTGTAACAAAACTATCGGCAGAAAAAAAAAGTCGGTACATGAAAACTTAAGCGAATAAAAGCTTTTTATGTGCACTACATATCCGCAACAAGTCAGTTTGATGGAAAAACACCTCTGGTGGGAATATGCGCATTTTTGTTTGATGCAGATCATATTCACATGAAAATCTGTCACCAATTGGATGGAAACCTAGCTAATTTGGATTATTTCTATTCTCTCATTGCTTTGAGGTGAGGTACCCTTCGTGCTGTCACACTTTTACTACATAAATTGCAGGAGAATATATTTCCAGATTCTAATTGGTTTATGAGATATATTTACACCTGACATGTTGTGGCGGGGCCAAAAGTAGTTCTGGAGCTGCTAGATGACTTCCACTGGAGTAGGCCGTCAGCCTCCGGGGCGCTCTCTGTCTCAATTCACCCCCTCCGCCACCGATCCAGAGGTCAAGAGACTGCTTATAGATGCACTAGTCCCAGTCTGATGGACTCCACACCTTCTCCCCAGAGTGGACAAATTGCTGCCTGGGTGTCAATTGATTTCCTGAATGTATGGCGAGTACACCGTGTCATGTCATCATAACATGGTGGCAAATGTGCAAAGTCTGAGCAGATAAACATACCTCAGGACAGCAGAAAGATAATAGTCTGGTCTTATAATATACTACCTCATTACATGGGATAATGGATGGAAAGCTGTAAAACCAGCATTCTGGAATTTGAAGTGTGCGCTATGACAGCAAAGTCCCGATTTTGCCTTGACATGCAGCCAGTTATGCATAATCCCAGGCATACTATGTCTACACACAGCAATGGCTATTGCACAGCGGTCTCTTGACAAAATCATTTAGTTAGTGAGATGAAAGTCTGAAAAATAATACTTAAAAGATAAAGGGGCATTGGAATTACACGCCAAAGCAGTGATACTTTAATAGTAGCCTGCAGGCCTTATTCCCCCCATAGCCCATCACTATTTACATAAATTATGCAAAGTTAAGTGGCATGATATGACAGCAAACACACTGAAAGCACGGTGGTCTGCAAATCATGAAGTAGATGGTCTTATTTTGAAAAAGAACGGTACATTATGCAGAATTATAATTGAGATAGAAAAGGTGGCATGAACCAACTCTGCAAACTATTGGCCTGTGACCTCTTACCATTTTGAATAAATGGCTCGATCTGCACTGAGGGAGGTCCAGCATTGGCTTTGGCACTGTGTTGTGTACAGTATATAAAACTGAATGTCCAAAAACAAAAATAAAGTGATTCTGAAGTAAAAAATGAATTCATGTTGTGAAACAACTCATGAAGTGCAATCTTTAAATCATCTGAAGGCCAATGCATTATGGAATAAAATGCAAAGAAATAACACAGCAAAACAAGTATGAATACTGCAGTTGTTCACGGTGCCAGACAGACCCTTCCAATATAAACACCTGTAAAACACACCGATGGTGTCCATAGTGCTAGCAGGTGGGCCTCTCGTTAGAATACCAGACACCATCACTCATAGGCTGGAGGTGCTGGGCTACTGTAAACCCAACTGCCTGAGAGAACACTCTCTGGCTACATCCCAGATGGCACCCTATTCCCTTTAAAGTGCAATTATTTTGACCAGCACCCATAGGTATCTGGTAAAAAGTAGTGCACTAAATAGTGAATGAGTGCCATTGGAGACGCACACTCTCCTTCAGAGAGGACTTTCTCACACATTCTCAATGGACATATTGTACCAGGGCGGTCGAAGGGAGTCATTGGAATAAACACTTGTGGGGAAATTACAAAATGTGATGACCCAGAAAAGGCGTAACACGTCAACTAGTATACTAGTCAGTGTGGTGGAGTATGTACACAAAAAAAATGCTGGGGAGGCGGCATTTCAAGAATTTGTGTGTTTGAAATGCTTGACTGCATGGCACCCACTCTCCTCCCACACCTCACCAGCACTGGGTAGTAGCTGCCTGAGATTCAGCCTGGGCAGTCGGGAGCTTGCTCCTGTGAAAAACACAGGGCTCCGTTTTAACGATGGGGCAGGGAGCCACGACATTCGCAGTGTCAGCTCTGTGGCATGAGTCACTTAAAAACAAACTCAAACTGGTTGTTATGGGTCGTAGAAGATCATGCGGAAGACGACAAGCTGTGACATCCGAAAGATCCCAACAACGCAGGCAGCCTCTGGGCCTCCCACTCGGCAACAAACGTCTCTGAACGAGGAAAAGGACTATATCTGAGGGAGTTGAATACCAAATGCTGAGGCATCTCAGATTGGGGGGGACTGCTTAGTGCACTCAAAGTCAAAGAAATAGGCTGAACAGGCCAATGTATTGTCGTCCTCAAAGACCCAGCACTTTGGGGAAGAAAAAAAATATTTAGAGAAAAAAACACAGTGATCTCCCAACAGGAGCTGGTGAGCATTGATCGGTTCTTTCTCCCATAGGTTGTTTCTTTCTGCACCAACTCCCGTCTTCACCTTCTCTGCAACGTCTTTATAGTGTGGGGAATAGGGAAGGAAAGTGGTGATGATGCCAGACATCCTCTGGGGCAAAGGAGGAGCAGAGGCAGAGAGAAGCTCATAGTGATTCTTTAACCCACTCATACACACACACACACTCAATGTGATGTTATGGATTCCCAGTGTTGTGCAACAGCAGTACTTCGGGGTCAAAACGCTAGGCCAGTGCCTGTCGGTGATCGTCGGATATTATTGTCCAACTCCGACAGCAAAGGTCACAAAGGCAACCATTTCGAATAGGACCCAGGACAGAGATAAACACACACACAGTGGCAAGAAAAAAATATAAGAACCATTAGGAAATACCAGGATTTCTGCATAAATTGGTCCTAAAATTATCTTGCTCCATCTAGACATCTTACAACAATAGACAAACACAATCTGCTTAAACTAATAACACACAAACAATTATACATTTTCATGTCTTTAGTGTCTCCTGACCCCTCCTGTCTCAGCCTCCAGCATTTATGCTGCAGTATTTTTGTGTCGAGGGGCTAGGGTCAGTCTGTTATATCTGGAGTATTTCTCCTGTCTTATCCGGTGTCCTGTGTGAATTGAAGTATGCTCTCTCTAATTCTCTCTCTCGGAGGACCTGAGCCCTAGGACCTGAGCCCTAGGACCATGCCTCAGGACTACCTGGCATGATGACTCCTTGCTGTCCCCAGTCCACCTGGCTGTGCTGCTGCTCCAGTTTCAACTGTTCTGCCTGCAGCTATGGAACCCTGACCTGTTCACCGGACGTGCTACCTGTCCCAGACCTGCTGTTTTCAACTCTCTATAGAGACAGCAGGAGCGGTAGAGATACTCTCAATGATCAGTTATAAAAAGCCAAGTGACATTTACTCCTGAGGTGCTGACTTGTTGCACCCGACAACTAATGTGATTATTATTATTTGACCATGCTGGTCATTTATGAACATTTGAACATCTTGGCCACGTTCTGTTATAATCTCCAGAAGTGGACTGGCCACCCCTCATAGCCTGGTTCCTCTCTAGGTTTTGACCTTTCATGGGAGTTTTTCCTAGCCTCCGTGCTTCTACACCTGCATTGCTTGCTGTTTGGGGTTTTAGGCTGAGTTTCTGTACAGCACTTTGATATATCAGCTGATGTAAGAAGGGCTATATAAATACATTTGATTTGATTTACCATGGACTGATGAACATCAAAGCTTTTAGAGATACTTTCGTAACCCTTTCCAGCTTTATGCAAGTAAACTATTCTTAATCTTATGTCTTCTGAGATCTCTTTTGTTCAAGGCATGGTTCACATCAGGCAATGCTTCTTGTGAATAGCAAACTCTAATTTTGTGAGTGTTTTTTATAGGGCAAGGCAGCTCTAACCAACATCTCCATTCTTGTCTCATTGATTGGACTCCAGGTTAGCTGACTCCAATTAGCTTTTGGCGAAGTCATTAGCCTAGAGGTTCACACACTTTTTCCAACCTACATTGTGAATGTTTAAATGATGTATTCAATATAGAAAATAAAAATACAATAATTTGTGAGTTATTAGTTTAAGCACACTATGTTTTTCTATTGTTGTGACTGAGATGAAGATCAGATCAAATTTGATGACCAATTTATGCAGAAATCTATGTAATTCCAAAGGGTTCACATACTTTTGTGTGTATATACATACGTTGTGTGTGTGTGTGTGTATACATACAGTGGCAATAAAAAGTATGTGGACACCCCTTCAGATTAGTGGCTTTGGCTATTTCAGCAACACCCGTTGCTGACAGGTATATAAAATCAAGGACACCGCCATGCAATCTCCACAGACAAACATTAGCAGTAGTATGGCCTTACTGAAGAGCTCAGTGACTTTCAAAATGGCACCGTCATAGGATGGCACCTTTCCAATAAGTAATTTTGTCAAATTTATGCCCTGCTAGAGCTGCCCCGGTCAACTGTAAATGCTGTTATTGTGAAGTGGAAACATCTAGGAGCAACATCAGCTCAGCCGAAGTGGTAGGCCACACAAGCTCACAGAACGGGACCACCGATTGCTGAAGCGCGTAAAAATGGTCTGTTCTAGGTTTCAACACTCACTACGGAGTTCCAAACTGCCTCTGGAAGCAACGTCAGCACAATAACTTTTTGTTTCCATGACCGAGCAGCCACACACAAGCCTGACATCACCATGCACAATGTCAAGTGTTGGCTGGAGTGGTGTAAAGCTCGCCACCATTGGACTCTGGAGCAGTGGAAACGTGTTCTCTGGAGTGATGAATCACGCTTCACCATCTGGCACACTGACGACGAGTCTGGTTTTGGCAGATGCCAGGAGAATGCTACCTGCCCCAATGAATAGTGCCAACTGTAAAGTTTGGTGGAGGACAGTCTGGGGCTGTTTTTCATGGTTCGGGCTAGGCGTCTTAGTTTTAGTGAAGGGAAATCTTAATGATACAGCATACAATGACGTTCTAGTCTGTTCTGTGCTTCCAACTTTGTGGCAACAGTTTGGGGAACAGCCTTTCCTGTTTCAACATGACAATGCCGCCATGCACAACGTGAGGTCCATACAGAATTGGGTTGTCTAGATTGGTGTGGAATAATTTGACTAGCCTGCACAGAGCCCTGACCTCAACCCCATCGAACACCTTCGGGATGAATTGGAACTCCTACTGTGAGTCAGGCCTAATCTCCTAACACCAGTGCCCGACCTCACTAATGCTCTTGTGGCTGAATGGAAGCAAGTCCTCGCAGCAATGTTCCAACATCTAGTGGAAAGCCTTCCCAGAAGAGCGGCTGTTATAGGAGCGGGGGGGGGGGGGGGGGGGGGGGGGGGGGGGATTAACTCCATAGTAATGCCCATAATTTTGGAATGAGATGTTCTACAAGCAGGTGTTTACATATACTTTTGGTCATGTAGTGTCATACGAAATGGGTGATTCACATCAACGAAATAATACAAACCAAACGTAACATATTATACTATATATATATTGTGTCTAGGATTTACTTACAGAATAATACGACAATGATGGTGTGTCACATACATACTAGCGACTAACTAACATTAGAAAAAACATTTTTTTTAAAGCTCTCAGTGCAGTCAAGGTTGAGCGCTCTGTGGTGGGCATTCCCCGCCCACGTTTTAACGCAGGCACTTCCAGGTCAGCTTGTTGAGTAGGGCCCTAACGAAGGTTCAGAAACATCTCCATCTGCTCTGTCCAATTAAATTATTCTCCAGTAGTTTCTAGAAGCAAAACGCTTTTTTTTTTACCCCTTAAATTTTTCCATATTTAGTTGCGTTACAAATTGGGACTAATTTCATTGTCTTTTTTTATTATAAAAAATAAAACATTTACGGTCTACACAAAATACTCTGTCAATGAGAAAGAAAAAATAGAACACTAATATATCTTGATTAGATAAGTATTCAACCCCCACCCCCACCCCCACCACTGTGTCAATACATGGTAGAATCACTTTTGGCAGCGATTACAGCTGTGAGTCTTTTTGGGTCTATGAGCTTTGCACACCTCGATTTTACAATATTTGCAAATAATTATTTTGTCAACTCTTGCTCTGTCATTGGTTGTTAACCAAGACTTGCCATAGATTTACAAGCTGATTTAAATCAAAACTGTAACTAGGCCACTCAAGAACATTCAATATCATCTTTGTAAGCAACTCCAGTGTAGATTTGGCCTTGTTTTAGGTTATTATCCTGCTGAAAGGTGAATTTGTCACCCAGTGTCTGTAGGAAAGCAGTCTGAACCAGGTTTTCCTCTAGGATTTTGTGCTTAGCTCTATTTTTATCCAAATAAACACCCTAGTCCTTCAGATGATGAGTATATCCATAACATGATGCAGCCAACAGCATGCTTGAAAATATGACAGAGTGGTACTCAGCTTTGTATTCAGGAAAAAAAGTGTTTCTTTGCCACATTTGTTGCAGTATTACTTTAGTGCTTTATTGCAAAAAGGACACATAGTTTGGGATATTTTTTATTCTATACAGACTTCCTTCTTTTCACTTTGTCATTTAGATTAGTATTGTGCAGTAACTACAATGTTGTTGATCCATTCTCAATTTTCTCCTATCACAGCCATTAAACTCTGTAACTGTTTTAAAGTCACCATTGGCCTCATGGTGAAATCCCTAAGTGGTTCCAGCAACTGGAAGTACACCTGTATCTTTGTGATGACTGGGTGTATTGAGACACCATCTAAAGTGTAATTTATATCTTCACCATGCTGAAAGAGATATTCAGTGTCTGCTTTTTTTTTTTTTTGCTACTGATCTACCAATAGGTGCCCTTCTTTGCGAGGCATTGGAAAAGCTCCCTGGTCTTTGTGGTTGAATCTGTGCTTGAAATTCACTACTCAACTGAGGGACCTTACAGATAATTGTATGTGTTGGGTAAAACCAGAGATTGGATAATCATTAAAATAAGTGTTAAGAACTACACTGAACAAAAACATGTAAAGTGCTGGTCCCATGTTTCATGAGCGGGAATAAAATATCCCAGAAACGTTCCACATGAACTAAAAGCATTTCTCTCTCAAATGTTGTGCACACATTTTGTTTACATTCCTGTTAGTGAGCATTTGGTGCTGAGAAGTCTGGCTGTAATAAAGCCCTTTTGTGGGGAAAAACTAATTCTAATTGGGGAGCCAGGCTTAGCCAGTGGGTGGGCCTATGCCCTCCCAGGCCCACCCAGTCATGTGAAATCCATAGATTAGGGCCTAATGAATTTATTTCAAATGACTGATTTCCTTGTCTGAACTGTAACTCAGCAAAATCTTTGTAAAGGTTGCATGTTACGTTTACATTTTTGGTCAGTATATTATTGCACAGAGTGAGTCCATGCAACTTATTAGGGTACTTGTTAAGCACATTTCTTTTGACCTGAACGCATTTAGGCTTGCCATAACAAAGGGGTTGAATACTTATTGACTCAAGACAATTCCGCATTTCATTTTTTATTAATGACATTTTTGTAAAAATGTCTGAAAACAAAATTCCACTTTAAATGCAGGCTGTAGCAACATGCAGAAAAGGTCAAGGGCTGTGAATACCTTCCAAAGGCACTGTATATCCTGTCTATTAGATTTTTACATTTGCTCAGCTAAGACTAATGGAATGCAGGGTTGCTACTACACTATATAATGGCATGGTAGCAGAACAAATGCATTAAGATAGGAAATTGGTTTCTGCTCAATGCCAGTGGAGCAGTTCTGACACACATTTGTCGCTTGCCAATGAGCTCCCTCTACTACTGATAAGCACTTGAAGTAAATGGGAAGGAAAATTTTAAAAAACCTACTCCGGAATCAGGAGGGTATCTGCAATACCGATAATACAACTTAGACATCTATGGCCTATTCGCTCTTCTTCATTAAGGCACAATAGGAAAGAAATGAAAGCCTGCTTAGATTGAGGCAGAACATTGTCAAAGTAAATGATGCACAAATGCCACGTACAGTTACACATAATTAAAAATCTGATGAAGCATTGCCATTTAAAATTGAAAAAAAAAATGCCTATTGAAATGTATGAATGCACTGTCATAAAAGCCATAAGTTGTGCTGTAAATTATGTAATACGTAAGAGCAGCAGAGAAAGCTTGAGTCATTTCTGGAAAGCGGAATTCGCTAGCCTAGGCAGCCGATTGTGCAGATCTAGCGCCAATGCACTATCTAGCTTTAATGGCGAGAAGGTAGAATAAAACTGGAAAATAAGCATACTTTCTTTATGAAACATTTACCACCACCATTTTTAGACAATTTTGGATGTTGCACACCCTTGGCTAAACACGGTGTACAATATCCTAAATTGTCATAAAATCCAAAAATGTTGGTGGAAAATTGTGTTTCATAAATAAAGCATATTTTCCCCCCCACCTTCTTTACATTTAAGCTAGGTAAATAGGAAAGTTATGCCTAGAGGATGCCTTATGTAGAGGATGCCTTATGTACGAGCCGGTCTACAGTGGACACAAGTGTATTATCGGGAATGCACATCAAGCCTAGACAATTGTGCAGATCTAGCGCCCACGCACTATTGGCTGCGTAGGCTAGCACTTAGCTTGGCACTAGCCTTGGTTAGCAATGTTCGGAGGCGCTCACATACACTGAACAAAAATATAAACGCAACACGAAAAGTGTTGGTCCCATGTTTCATGAGCTGAAATAAAAGATCCCAGAAATGTTCTCTCAATGTGCACAAAATTGTTTACCTCCCTGTTAGTGAGCATTTCTCATTTGCCAATATAATCCATCCACCTGACAGGTGTGGCATATCAAGAAGCTGATTAAACAGCATGATCATTACACAGGTGCACCTTGTGCTGGGGACAATAAAAGGCCACAACTGTGCAGTTGTCACAACACAATGCCACAGATGTCTCAAGTTGAGGGAGCATGCAATTGACATGCTGACTGCAGAAATGTCCACCAGAGCTGTTGCCAGATAATTTAATGTTCATTTCTCTACCATAAGCCTCCTCCAATGTCATTTCAGAGAATTTGGCAGGCCTCACAACCGCAGACCACGTTATGGCGAGTGGTTTGGTGATGTCAACATTGTGAACAGTGTCCTGTGGTGGCAGTGGGGTTATGGTATGGGCAGGCATAAGCTACTGACAAACTGCATTTTATCAATGGCAATTGGAATGCACAGAGATACCGTGACAAGATCCTGAGGCCCAATGTCATGCCATTTATCCGCCTCCATCACCTCATGTTTTAGCATGATAATGCACGACCATGTCGGAAGGATCTATACACAATTCCTGGAAGCTATAAAATGCCCCTGTTCTTCCATGGCCTGCACACTCACCAGAAACGTCACCCATTGAGCATGTGTGGGATGCTCTGGATCGACGTCTACGACCGTATGTTCCAGTTCCCGCCAATCAACAGCCTGATCAACTCTATGCGAAGGAGATGTCACACTGCATGAGGAAAATGGTGGTCATGCCACATACTGACTGGTTCTGATCCACGCCCCTACCTTTTTGTTTTTAAGGTATCTGTGACCAACAGATGCATATCTGTATTACCAGTCATGTGAAATCCAAAGATTAGTGCCTAATGAATTTATTTCAATTGACTGATTTCCTTTTTTTTTTAAATCAGTAAAATCTTTGAAATTGTTGCGTTTATATTTAATTTTACACTGCGAGCTACAACTCAAACAAGGCCTGCACATCACATTATGCTAATAGCCTTACCTCTGATATATTTACGACATGCCATTTAAGAGAAGTCATAAGGCACAATAAAAGACTCATCATGTCTATTGAGTGCATGAATCAACTTCACTGTTCATCAGAATCATTTTATATTATTCAACAGACTTAGCACAGGGTTTCCCAGGACCGAGGTTGGCTATAGTGACTAACGTCATCCGACCAAGACTACTCTAGTAGCAACGTAGCTCGAGCAGTTCTCGCCACAAAGACCGTAGCGCGCGAGTAAGCTTCCTGACACAAATTTCAATCTTCCTAGGGCGGACTCAACACCGTAAACCCCCAACCAAAAATAAGCAGGGCATTTTGACGTGGTTTACCTGCAATTCGGCTCGCTCCACCTCCCATTGCGCTCTATCCACCTCGAAACGGGCCCATTCGTGTTGCAGAAAGTGCAATATCCCCGGAATGTTGTAATGAGCCCTGGCCGCCTCTCCGCCACCGACGTCGCCCGGCTGCTGCGGTCCTTTGCCAGCGCCTGGCAAACCCGAGTTGTTGTTGTTGTTAAAGAACACGCCGGGCCCTGCCTGTTCGTCCATGCCCAGGCCAGGTGTGTGGGTTCAGTTCGCACAAGCTGGCACGACTGTGCTCAGACGGATGGGTTTTCCTTTAACCGCCCCTGTGATATGAAATGGAAAGGAAATAGCTACCTACAGCTCTCTCTACTGGGCAGGCACATTCATGTCGGAGCAGCCAGCTGTCAATTGATGACGTTCACACTCAGCTCCCACCCACATCCAGTGATTTCTTTACCCATTGGTCGATTTACACGATTCACACTGGAATAAGCCAATCGGATATAAATGCGCTGTTGACAACTGTTGTACACTACGTATGATGGAATTTGAAGTTCAAAGAAGATAAGCTGCATTTTCAACCTAAAATTCGCTTGTTCTCTTTTTTTTTACTGTCATTTTCTTTAATTGGCCTACGGAGTATATTTTTTTGTAACTTAAATTGAAAATGTCATAATGTATGCTACAGAAGTGTATCTGTGGTAGCCATATTTCATATATTATAGCACATTCCATTAATGTATCTATGCATTCCATTGAGCCATTAATCCAGTTGTTTACATTGCACACACACCCAAGCCTATCATCCACGACCCCGACTGAATTTCATGTCCTTTGAAATCCACGAAAATACATTAAACAAAATGTTGCCCTCACATGATGTAGGGCCTACTTTAGTGTGAGAATATTATAAGGCCTCTATGTATGATTTGTGTGTAAGATATTTTAATGACTAAATTACCTCTATATAATGTTTGGTAATTCAAACAGTCTTCTTTTCAAACATCAATTACATGAAACATTACAATCAGGTCATTTATTAGATCTTAACCATTTGGATTGGTTTTACACACAGCGGAGTCATTATGCACGGTCAATTCATTAGCCATATGAAGCGTGCTGACCCAACCCCAAGGTAATGAGGTGATACGTCACTGCGACCACACTATTTAATTTCTGTTGGCTGATCTACATGGTTAAATTTTTTATAGCCTAGATCAGACAGCAGGAATTGAAGAGAGGAGCCACTTGCCCACAGGATGCCTCCATTTGAGAAACCACAGCACCCTAAATCCTTCAAGCAGAGAAAAAGCTTTGGTGATTATTGAATGTATTGCTTTGCATGTGGTAGACTATGCGTTGCTTTATAATCTCATCCACGTTTTCCATCCCAAACAGCCACGAGAAAACAGGAGGTCGCGGGGATCCGAACAAAGTTTCCAACAAAAATTCCGGTAAGTTCGCTTATTTCTAAAACCGTATTCTACCCTGACGTTCCATTGAATTTGCACCTTCTAAAAGTGACCTTTCCACCCACACACAGGTTATCATTGAAAGGTATCAACGGGAGAAGTACTTGCCGCCTCTTGATAAAACGAAATTCCTGGTCCCCCAAGAACTTTCCATGACTCAGTTTGTCACCATTATAAGGTGTGTCTCCTTTGAGAAACGTTTAGCTGAAATGTTGATTATTTAACTTGGCAAGCGTGGCTTAACATGACTGAAATCATGTTTTCAATGCTTGTTTGAGAACTCGTGCATAATTTCAAACTTGGTTATCACCTGATATGTATCAGCCTCGAGTGCCGCGCGCGATTCACTACTTTTATATTACTTGACTTTGCAAGATAATTTCTACATTGAGTACGTCTTGTCAATACACTCTGCACGTTCTCGTTTCAGAAATCGTATGTCTCTGATGCAGAGTCAAGCGTTCTACCTGCTTATCAATAATAGTGGCCTGGCCAGCATGTCTCTTACCATGGCGCAAGTCTACAAGGACCACAAAGATGACGATGGCTTTCTCTACATGACCTATGCTTCTCAAGAAATGTTTGGTAATTGTGTTGAAATCCACGAGGAGTCATTGCCAATTGCTGGAAATGTTTGAGAAGACATAAATTGCAGGATTGGATAATGTGAGGCCTCGGCTTTTGGCAGGCCCAATAACTGAACTTCGTGTATAGATATAAAATGCAATATATGGATATTTAATATTACTCAATGTTTTTGTATTTTGTTTTTAAGGTAATAAATGTTTCAAACTTTTGAGGACCATGCTCTGTATTACATCACTTTGGCTAGATTGCTTAAAGCGGCAATATGTAACTTTTTGGGCTAAAAAACAAATTAGCATAGAAATGGGAGGTGTAGGTCTGTCATTCTCGTTAAACATGTTTAAGAAGTCGTAGATCTGTTCTGTGCGTTATTTCAGAGGTTTTCTAAACTTTTTGTTTGTATGCCAGCTTAAAGCAGCTGAGAAATATTTAATTATTGAAAAGTGATTTCCCAGCGGTACAATGATTACATATTTGAGCCCAATTTCAGTTTGACAACTTAGCACTTTAGCAAACATGGTGCAGCAATTTCAGCATATTGCACTTATTTTTGTCACTCGTGCCCCTTCATTTAATTTCCCCAAAATGTGTGGACTTGGACATTGTCTTCAATAGGAACTCTGAGGCATCAGTTATCAAGGAAGGACCTGTTGCCCAATTCCTCCAAATCGACTCCTATACTCTAGGTTCTTGTAAATATCTGATTGGTCAAAATATCAGAATTGGGCTGTATGTGTACACGCATAACTATTCAATCCAATATGGGTCCATTTGTGCCATATTGGGGATCAGACCTCGATTTAAATACTACTTGAAATGTGTGCTTGACTAAACTTGCTTGGCTTAATGAACCAATATAATAGCCCCAAAACCACAACCCTCTATCTGGCACTCCAGGCAGGCTATACAAAGTATTTGAACCAAGGGCTGATTGGTACTCCTGAATAGGAACAATCCTCCTGAAGGTGGCAGTATTGTTCAACCATAAAATCTGTGACTGCACAATGGTTTGAATTTGGATCTTGTAAGGCTGAAGTACTTGAAGGCTCTTAGTTTAGAGGCTGCAAAATGTATAGAAGCAAGAACCATTCCAACTTCTAGAAAAGTTTTGGTAGTGTAAATTAGCCTATTTGACTGGACTATTTCAAACAATTTTTCTTGTGTGTGGACCCAGTAGCACCTTCACTGACTCACAGGTCTTATTGAGCTTAAGCTCAGCCTAATGGTTGCATGTGGTCACAGGTCTGCACTGCAAGGGACTGGACACTCCTTATCAGGGCAGGGAGATGGGTTAACCCAGAAAAGGGACTCACTTCCTGAATTTGAAATCAGCCCTTAAGTCCAGTAAATCTAAAATAATTGAATTGCATTTTATTTTGGGTTAAGTGATCCAAGAGTGGTCATCAAAAGGGTCAGTGACATGAACAAGTTAATTTTCCTTGTAGAATAAAGCTATTTTTTTTATAAAGCTGCTTATTTTAGGTACATTTATATTTCTGGATATTAGGGAATATTGGTTTCAAGATTGAGAGGCAGCAATTAATGTTCTGTAGATATTTGTGAAATGTTTGACTCCATAAAGATTAGCAATATGCAAGAACACCATAGTTGGTACAGTAATGGGCAATAACAAAAAAATGCCTGAGAATTGTCTATAAAAGGCAGATATTTAATTAACATTGTACAATGCATGGATTCACATGACAAGGTATAAAGCTTAAGTTACAAAGGATTAACAAGCATTACAAGGCATTATCCTAAGCATGGTCAGCGAGAGAAATTATACCCTGAAAAGCCATGCCCCAAAAGTCCATGGGGTGTAGAAAAAAAGTATCTCATCACAGTTCAGGAACAGAGAAAGAACAAGGAATTTAAGACCCCTTTTCTAAACATCTGAGCTGTTTGGATTCAAAATAGTATCACTGAAGTTAACCTCCGATCAGATATCAGACCTACGTGATGTAAACTCTGGACAATGGGGATTGGAGACGTCAACACTGAGAATGCTGAATTCCTATGACAACACAGAGGAAATTATTGCATACAGTTGATAAGAGTCAACAATACAGAAACGGATGTGCTTCTGTGGGGAGACTTTTATTTAGTGACTATATCACTGACCGCAAGGGGGAGCCCAAGATCCATAGAATATGTTGAGCTGTTGTGACGGTTGAAGAAGTAAAATATCAGTCCGCACTGCAGCACACCTTGATATTTTAGTCCCAAAATGTGTAAAGAATTGTTTTTCTAATTTTTCTAAATGTACAGCCCCTGTTGGCTTTCACACTTGAGTCAGACTACATTACGGTATTGCTTTCACCTTTGAAGACTCTGGAGAACACTCCTCCCAGTGCTGCATTGTCGAAGTCCAGTACATTGGATCGGCGGCATAAAGTTTTATGGTCCATTAACTGAAATGGGATTAACCAAATTTATTACGTCCTAAAGATATCAACCATCTCATCCTGACTGGGAAACAGCAGGTAGTTTTCATTTTGCTTAGTCATGACCGTATTGAATGGCTTTTCTTTACAACATTAAAAACATATCGTGACTTTTAGCCATGGATGCTACCAAGTGTTGAGAGGATGGTGATTAAAAAAAATAGAGACAAAGCTCTGTGGAATATAATCTAAAAGAACTCAAAAAGTGGAGCATTCAACAAATACAGTAGTTGGAGAGACAGACAATCGTACTTTCTCAATTGTCTTTCCTCGTATCCTTTCTCCTGCCCTCCCTCTCAAAACGCATTGGAAGAGAGGATTCAAGGTTCCTTCCCTAAGGCCTTCTCCTCCAATGCGTGTTGAGGAGGTCGAAGAGAGGAAACGAGGAACCAGGGTGAGATATTTGAGAGAGAGAGAGAGAGAGAACCATGGTGGACGGATAGAGAGGGAGGGGGGCATAGAGAGAGAGAAAGCGAGAGAACCACTTGATTCTCTGCAATCAGGACCACACTATATTATAATTATCATTGTTGATTCAAGTGGTGCTTTTGTATACATTATCAAATTACCTTTGTTCGTTAGTGGACAATGAACACACACACGCACACGCCCACACTGTCACAAACCCCCTTTTCCAATGCCTGCCTTTTTATCGGTGACTGGGGAAGTGAGTATAACCTTTTCCACTTTGAAGGCGGAGGTGAGGGAGACGTTCAGACCTATTTGTTTAATGGTATAAAGATCCCGGCTTAATGTGCCATAGCAATCAGCAAGAAAGCAGCCACAGGCATTTGGAGTGCCAATACTGAAAGTTAATGGGGCTTGTTGTTCAACCGAAGAGCTTTAATGTTCCAAACTAACTTTGCAAAGTCTCATTCGTCGGAGTGGCCAGGCCCATTGCTTTGGCAAAGGTTTTAACGTAAGTGTTCCGGTTTTATTAGTCATCAGATAAAAAGCAGTGTGCCTCACTAAGAGCAGTCAAAGCAGTCATACATTGCCACATGCACGAGCGCCCACATACACGTACACGCACCCAGTCTGTCTGTCATCTTTTGAGTTGTTAGAGGGCTGTATGTCAGCACAAAATACTAGTCTTACCATCCAGAAACGCGGTAGGATTTCAGGATATTGGGATTAGTTATCCCATGTCCTTCAGACCCTTTATACAGCTGTTTGGTTATGATCTAGCACAGCAGACAGGTCATAGAGAGAACAGTGACAGGCATCCTGCTGGTGTGTGTGTGTTTAATTGTCCTAAGTGCCAGGTTGACCAGGAGCTCCTGACACATACACACACACACACCAAACTGTAATTAACAAGCTGCCATAGCAGTAATAGTGACACTTCAGCAGAACAAAGGGAGCCTGCTGTGTGTGGAGAAAGTAGGCAAAGTAGCATCTGGAGGAGAGAAAATGGTTGCTTCTCAAGGTCGGAAAAGTCATGCAAACATTTTGCACACTTTGTGATCAGGGCTTTGCCTCTACCTCTTTAGGCTGTTGTTGTGCAAACTCTGTTTGTGTTGTGTCATATTACTTACAGATGTAGGATCTTCATTTGATCACTCTTTTGTTGCTCAGAATTGTCCTGCACAGCAGGAAATACAAACTTGTAGTGTATTAAGTTTGTGATTTCCACTTTAACATTTCAGACTTGATTTGCCATTAAACAATTTATCAACCCCTACAAAAAAACATGTCCATTAATTATAATCCACATAATAATTCAAATTTTCTGTTGCTGCAGGATTAAGATCCTAGATCTATAAGTGTAACAAAACAGTCAATATTTTCATTTTCTCCTCTTCTGTCTGATCACAGATCTAAATAGCCTTGAAACAGTGGGTGTAAGAAATATGGCTATACCCAGACCCATGTACTGTATACTCTAGTGGAATCTATTCAGTTCTTCGGGAGAGAGGACTCCAGGAGCATTTCTTTATATTTGCCCAATGTCATTCTATAATTTAAAAAAATAACATCACTTATGTACAGTGCACCCAGCACTTTAAAAAAAACACAAACACAATATAATCTAAGCTAATTAATATACTAATTTAATTAGCTGTATGAAAAAGTGTTTCACAAGGTCTCAAAGTGCTTCAATATTTACTAAGCTGTCACGATCATAATCTGGCTTCAGGAAAACCTGACGTGTCATCTTAACAGACCACTTATTGGCAGGAACATGAAATGCCTTGACTTCACTTCATGAATGTAATCAAGCCAAAGACCAAATAGACCATGCATCATTGTAATTGAGTTTTTGTGGTTGTTTTAGTCTTCGGGCTACAAAGAGGGGATAGGGGCCCAATGTAGACTGACTCAGTGACGACAGGGCCATATGGCAATGGTGAAGTATGAGCAATACTGCTAAAACACCAAATAAAAGTTCCAATCAATGTGAGGTTAGTATTTTTTTCCCCCCTAAAAGTGTAAATGACCTGTCCAAATCCCAGAATAAGATTTATTAGTTAATACATTTGTTTGCTGAGACTAATTAAAATTCTATGACTTCACTCAATGAGACAAAATTAACTTATTAGAACTATTAATGTTCTGCCTTTTCAAACAAAAATTTGAACTGATTGAGACTGTTTGTGAATGTTTTCTGCAAAACGCTCAGTTTTTTTAATGATATGCATCAGAATATTTGCTCTACTTGAACGTCAACAAGGGCAGGTTGGCATTCTCAGTGGTACACAGTAGAATTCCCAACCTTTAGTTGTTGACATTTATACATTGTGTGTACGTGCGAGTGTGGGTCTATGCATAAATGTGCACACGGGGGTGTCCTAAAGTGAGTGCATTCATCATAAGTGTCTCTGCCAAAGCCAAGCTTTGTAGACATCCATTTTAGTCCAGACGTTCCCACAGGCTGTCTACTAAGTAGCCTAAGTACCCTATTCCCTATATAGTGCACTACTTTTGGCCAGAGCAGAGCCCTAGTCAAAAGGAATACACTATCTCAGGAAAAGGGTGCCAGTTGAGATGCAGTCCTAAACTCTGCTGCATTGCTTCTAGCCATACATTATTACTTAAAACAATACAATACCTCTCTCTTATACCCGAAACATCAGACACTGAATACAAATGCATCAGTTTGGCTATTCTTTACTAAACTCTCTTCAGAAAACTCCACCTATCCATATGTGACTTCAATATCAACCATCTGATCTCACCCTGACCACCTGACCCTTGACCCCTAATGAGTCCCAGTGTGAGGGCCTTGAAGCCTCTGTGGAGGTGAGCTCCGGGGTGATACATTTTTCAACCTCTCTCTCTCTCTCTCTTAGACAGCTAACTGTGACATCACTTCTACCAGAATGCTATTGGCCCCCCATCAGAGGGAGTGGTGGCTGTGGCTTCAGGAAGGAGGGAGAGAATGAGAGACAGGGGAGAGATAGAGAAAGGGAGATGGGAGGAGAGAGCAAGGGAGAAAGGTAAGTAGATAGTGAATGAGGGAGGGAAAAGGAGCGAGAGCAATGAAGCAAGGGAAAGAGACAAGGGCAGCGAGAGAGGGAGATCTACATTTATTTGTATTTTTTTGAGTGGGAATCTTTCTCAGAGCATGATAAATATTTCATAACTGTGTCTGCACCCCAATTCACACCCTATTCCCTATATAGTGCACTACTACTTTTATGTGGGTGCCATTTTGGGACACAACCCATATATTCCCAGAGATCCGTAAAAGGAACACATGAAAATGTAATGAGAGCTCAGGTTAAACAATATTTTTTTTGTCTATAAATGGTTCATCGACACATGGCTAAATGTTTGGTGAATAGCAATAAGGTAGAATGAGGCATCACACAAAGACAGGCAAAAATGACAAAATACCAGATCAATGTATCAAAATGAACATACCAAAATGAACTGCAATGCACACTAGGTATTATTATTGGCCTTGTTTCGGGGCGGGGCAGCGTAGAAAACATTATGGACACCTGCTCTTTCCATTACATTTTTTAGAACCTTTATTCAGCTAGGCAAGTCAGTTAAGAACAAATTCTTATTTACAATGACGGCCTAGGAACAGTGGGTTAACTGCCTTGTTCTGGGCAGAACGACAGATTTTGACCTTCTCAGCTCAGGGATTTGATGCACCAACCTTTCAGTTACTGGTCCAACGCTCTAACCACTAGGCTACCTGCCACCCCAGATATAGACTGGCCAGGTGAAAGCGATGATCCCTCACTGATGTCATTTGTTAAATCCACTTCAATCAGTGTAGATGAAGGGGAGGAGACATGTTAAAGAAGGATTGTTAAGCCTTGAGACATGGATTATGTATGTGTGCCATTCTGAGGGTGAATGGGCAAGACAAAATATGCCTTTGAACAGGGTATGGTAGTAGGTGCCAAGCACACCTGTTTGTGTCAAGAACTGCAACGCTGCTGGGTTTTTGAACGCTCAACAGTTTCCCCATGTGTATCAAGAATGGCCCACCATCCAAAGGACATCCAGCCAACTTGACACAACTATGGGAAGCATTAGTCAACATGGGCCAGCATCCCTGTAGAAGTTTTTCGACACTTTAGAGTCCATGCTCCGACAAATTGAGGTTGTTCTCTGAGGGCAAATGTGTTTGTACAATCAGTGTACCTTTATATTTAGTTCATTTAGCAGACACTCTTATCACACCATAGTGCCATCAGACTTCTGATTCCAATGCAGGGTGAAAGGGGGCCACAAAATGTGAAGCGCTATCAAAAAAACAAATGGTATGGAAAAGTAGTTTGTAAATACAAATCACACCTCTTGAAAGTATCTTGTAACAAAATACAGAGTTCTGCCCAGTGTAATACAAAATACTAATTAAAATACATATTTCAAATACACAACAGAAAATCAGCCCATCCGCAACACAAACACATTACACTGCCACTCACTGTAAGCAAATTATCCCTTGAGGTTTTGTGCAGTTGTTTCCGATTATTTGTGGGTCCCAAGAGATCAATATAAGAAAGATAAGTAATGAAGAGATTTTTATTGTAACCAAAGTGACAGGTGTGTCCCCTGGGTTGTAAACACTATGTTAAAGTGGTGTGTGTGTGTTTGTGTGTACCTGCACATGTGCGTGCATGAGTGTTTACACACAGTATATCAATGTTTGTGTCAGAGGAGAGGGAAGTACAGTGCCTTCAGGAAGTACTCACACCCCTTGACTTGTTCCACATTTTGTTGTGTTACAGCCTGAATTTAAAATGGATTAAATAGAGATTTTCTCTCTGGCCTACATAAAATACCCCATAATGTCAAAATAGAATTATGCTTTTCTATTTGTATTAAACATGCAAAATCTGAAATAGCTTGGGTCAATAAATAGTCAACCCCTTTGTTATGGCAAGCCTAAATACATTCAGGAGTAAAAATATGCTAAACAAGTCACATAAGTTGCATGGACTCTGTGTGCAATAATAGTGTTTAACGTGATTTTTAATGATCTCTGTACCCCACACATACAACTATCTGTAAGATCCCTCATTCAAGCAGTGAATTTCAAACACAGAAAGACTAGGGAGGTTTTCCAATGCCTTACAAGGAAGGGTACCTATTGATAGATGGGTACAAAATACAAAATCAGACATTGAATATCCCTTTGAGGATGGTGACGTTATTGCACTTTGGATGGACACAGGCATCCTTCCTAACTCAGTTGCCAGAGATGAAGGAAACCGCTCAGGGATTTCACCATGAGGCCAACGCTGAATTTAAAACAGTTATAGAGTTCAATGGCTGTAATAGAATAGAAGAAAATTGAAGATGGATCAACAACATTGTAGTTACTCCACAATACTAAATGTGAAAGCCCGTACCTATTCACTGATGAAATTCTAGGCGGGACAGCACAAAATGAGACGCGGAGACAAGACTTCAGCAAAAAGGAAATTGGGAGTTCTTCTTTCAACTCTCCCCAGGCCATACAAACAAAGGCCAATGGCTAGCCCAAAAAATTAAAACGAACAGTTGGTACCAAACACCAATCCAACAGCTTGAGCCGAACCTATAACAGTGTGTCCTGGAGTTCACCATAGTCTCCAGCTCATAATCACTCTCCCCCCTCTGCCCACTCAGTCAGGTCCTTAAGAGAGCACAAACAGTAATCAGTCAATTGGCCCCAGTTGAGCTCATCAGTAGTGGCTGTACTGCAGCCCACCTCCAGGAGAGGGCGCAGTCGCACCACTTGATCTTGCTGACCCCTCACATAACCTAATTGACAGAGTGAAAAGAAGAAAGCCTGTACAGAATAAAAATATTCCAAAACATGCATCCTGTTTGCAACAAGGCACTAAAGTAATACTGAAAAAAATGTGGCAAAGCAATTCACTTTTTGTCCTGAATACAAAGTGTTATGTTTAGGGCAAATCCAATACAACACATTAATGAGTACCACTTTATATTTTCAAGCATAGTGGCGGCTGCGTCATGTTATGGGTATGCTTGTAATCATTAAAGGCAAGGGAGTTTTTCAGGATAAAAAAAGATAATGGAGCTAAGCACAGGCAAAATGCTAGAGGAAAACCTGGTTCAGTCTACAATCCACCATACACCGGGAGATTAACTCACCTTTCAGCAGGACAATGACCTAAAACACAAGGCCGAATCTACATCTAAACATCTAAAAACATGTTTTCGCTTCGTCATTATGGGGTATTGTGTATAGATGGGGTGAGACGCAGGCTGTAATACAAAATGTGGAATAATTCAAGGGGTATGAATACTTTCTGAAGGCACTGTAAATTAAGATACACCTCACGTACCTGGTCCTCATATTCCTTTAAAGAGGTCTTCGACTGATAATGTCGTGCCTTAAATGCAAATAGTGCAATTTAGCTGGATCTTATGCAATCATGGTAACCGTGAAGTCCTGTACTTCAACAGTGTGTCAGTGGCAGTGAAGGGTTAGTCCAAGGATGGTCAAGATATTACATAATTAGCATCTTACCTGGTAAAATATTGATACTTTAACCTCTAGAAACCATGAAAATTAAGCAGTTTTTTGTTTTACCTCCTAATCAAAAGTTAGGAAATGTTATAGATACAGTATGTCACATTGAACTATATTCATTCCTTTAACAGGCCAGTCAACCGAGAACCAGTGCCGATTAACAATAACAGCTAAGAGGCAAAAACACAGCAAAAACAATTAAAACAAAACATGGACAATACAAAAGTTAAATACAGGAATTACATAAAATCCCATTAACCAATGTCCTTTACTCCTATTTTCTTTGCATGTCCATATAAGGACAGTCTCAGCTCAGCAGGACATGTCAGTCTGAGGCTGTCTTAATATGGACACCATACATTCATAATATGGGTGGAGAATGCCTATGGGTGTTAAACTGCACAGCTGTGCCCTTCATAGGATTCCAATCTTGTCATTTGAGGAGAATATCATATTTTGCATGGTGTGTCTTAATGAATACGACCTTGTAAGGGATAGTCTTCTGAGAGGTGTGATAGATTGGAAGAACAAAGGGAAGAGGGAATAAGAGAGGAAGAAGAGATGAAGCACCC
The DNA here is from genome assembly GCF_045791955.1 of Oncorhynchus clarkii lewisi. Taxonomy (NCBI): domain Eukaryota; kingdom Metazoa; phylum Chordata; class Actinopteri; order Salmoniformes; family Salmonidae; genus Oncorhynchus; species Oncorhynchus clarkii. The sequence continues at coordinate 26,409,059 of NC_092159.1, read as the reverse complement.
CTCCATCCCAGTCCTCAATCTCTCTCTCACACACACACACACACACACACACACACACACACACACACACACACACACACACCCCCCAATTCTGCATGCATGCGCACACACAGATACACATGCAAACATTTATATAAACATGTAATTGTTCAGAAAGTATACCCATCTTTAGGTGCAAAATTGTTTCACTCATTATTTCTGCTTATAAACTTGATTTGAGGCCCTTGTAGGTCAGACGATAGTACCGTACACCAGCCCAGGGGGCACTGTTGCTCCAGGCTGAAAAGTGCACTCTGGAAATCAGAAGTTTCCTCCAGCATTTCACTTCCTCCTTAACAACAGTTAAGATCCACAATATCCAATTTCACTAGACTCTTGCAACTGAAGCTGAGGTGGAAAAACAAGTTGCCCCTAAATGATGATCTGAGATCAGTTTTTATCAAATGTTCCTACAAATGTTGATGTTATTTAAGCAAACCTGTAGTCTTCTACAGCACTACCAAGTGCATTGGTCAGCCTTGTTGGTGTCCACATCCATATGTATCCTAGTCTGGTCGGAAATCTGTTTGTGCTGTCTTGCCATGTAACCCATCTGGCTTTTCATCCTCCAGACACATGCTAACTAGCGTTACAGACATCCTTGAGGGGGGTGAAGGCAAAGCTAAGGGCTTGTTGCTATGTTAACCGCACTTTACTTCCTCAGGTAACCAAGCCCCCTATTGAGGAAAATTGAAATCAAAACGCATTCATTAGTATCTCATATCTCAAATCTCATTTTTCATAGCCTTGAGGTGTGGCAGAAAACACAGGGCTTGGGTGGTGGGTGAAACTCCTTTCCGATACATTATGTATGCAGTATTTGGCAATAAAATGCACAAGTATCGTGTTAAAACAAAACTGAGCACGTAAAGTAGATATCGTGTTCGGAGGCTTTGAAGTCTTTGTTGCATGTTACGGAGGATAGGGATACTTAGTAAGGGGGCCCCGGGGCGGTGTTTTCTGGGCATGTTCGGGAACGGGAGGTATTGGAAACATTCTGAACCGCACCTACTTTGTCTCTCCACCCTCACTCCCTCCTCCTCCCTTCCCTCTATCCCTCCCTCCCAAGTTCTGAGATGATGAAAGGTACTCTCCTTTTTTTTCTCTCCCTCTCTTCCCTCCCTCCATCCCTCTCAAATTCATCATCAGCCCTTTTCTTGTTTCCTGTTTACATGGCTGGGGGCCGGCACCTCCGAATGAAAGAGACGAGCCCTCTTATGATGCAATCTGCACTCGCTGCCCTCTTCTCCCTTCCCTCCCTCCTTCCCTAGTCTGATGTCGACAGCACCAATAGAGAGAGAGAGAGAAAAAAAAATCTGTTTTTCCTCTTCCCCTTTTTTTGTTCTTCTGTCTTTGTTGTGTGACTCGGCTGACTGAGTTCTCGGCATGTGTAAAGCACCACCCACTCTCTCTCTGTGACTTGAATAAGCGCAAACATCTGCGGGAGTTCATCTCTACGGAGTTCATCTCTACTGCACCTCCCTCAAACACACACACATGCACGCACGCACAAACGCACACACCTCTCTCCCAAAATGGATGAAAGATTGCGTAAGAAGGTCCACTTGTGTGTTAAAATAATATCTGATGGGGATTTTAATTGCGTGGTGTAGTGTGTGGATTTGGTGTCGATGCTACAGGTTGCATTTCTGTTCCGTGCATTGAATTGAATGCATTGTAACAGGATGAAGAAGTAAGGGAGTGAGAAGAGGTCAAAGGTCAACATTTGTTCAAACATTCATTCTTCTTGCTTTGTATTTGACAAATTAGGCTATTTGACTTTGACCAAATTATCTAGATTTAGAGCAATGATTTTGAGAAATACAACTAAAATGGATTGTTGCTAGGCAGTTTCTTGCTCTAAAAGACCAAGGGTGAGTCAATACAAATACATTTGTGGCAACATTATTTCCCTTTTAAAAACAACTTAGCAATATCCCTGTTGCTGCATTTCCACATACTTCTTTGAGAACGCTGACTCCACAATTTGAGCCATGGTATTCAGCCTTACTCGCTTTAGTCAAAAGTTAAACATTCATATTCAGCTAAATGTGAAATTCTTTCATTGTTTTCTGTGCCTAGAGTCCCAGTCAGTCTTGGCTATTCTCCCAGAATGGGGTATACGCAGCTGTGTAGAGAACCACAATTAGTGTTAGCCTGAGACTAACCCATATCCTGATCTCCTTGGTGAGATTAGGCTAATTTGAGGCCTGGTTCGTTGTGTCACAAACACAGATGGTGCAGCCAACCTAGAGGTAGACCGTATGTATATATTTTCATGCAAGTATGCGTGTGTGATACTGAGAAACCGAGGAATTGGCACATTTTGATATTGGACTGGTTGAGCATCAACAGTAACACTATACAGTAGGTCCAAGTCCTTTGATGGAGTATCTCACAGCTGTCTCTTCTCATTGGCTCCATGTTCCTCGCCTCCATGACTTGGTATCAGATCCCACAGTCCACTGCCGCTGTTTGTCAAACAGCCCTTTGAAAATGGCTCCAAGCTGCCCACCAAAAAAAGATGAGCCCAAATGTAAAAATAGTTAAACAGTCCACCCTCTTCAGGGGTTTCTGTTGCCAATGAGGGCGAATGTACTGGAAGAGGGACAGCGGGGACTGGGGGGACAAATGAGTTGATATCCCTTTTCACGTGGGCAGGGTTACACGGATCGGAGCATGACCTGCCATGGCCTCGCCACGTTGTCATCGGAGAGGGCCGCGGAGAGCATGTTACAGAAGAGCAGTGACAGATGCTGTGGCCTGAGTCTGTCTGACTATTACACGCGGAAAGCCTACATGACTATAGACTATTATGTGGGACTAACATTTGCGACTTCGACTATTCTAAACGACAATTCTATATGATTATCCTCTATTGCTTATTACTCTTCTGTGTGACTATCCTGACTATCATATGTTGTGAGGATGCATGACTATGTGACTATACATCACTATTCTGGCTTACTATTCTATGCGACTACCCTATATTACAATTCGGTGTGACTATTCCGACTATTCACTGGGAGTAGTCTGTGCTACATTGCATAGTGTAAATGAACATCCTATGGAGTTTTTTTTTGCACACAATTGAATAGAGTAAGCTAGGAAACCCTGGACTCAAAGCAGTTATGGGTTGCCATGGCGCCGACAGAGATGGCCGCCTCGCTTCGTGTTCCTAGGAAACTATGCAGTTTTTTGTTTTTTTACGTGTTATTTCTTACATTAGTACCCCAGGTCATCTTAGGTTTCATTACATACAGTCGAGAATAACTACTGAATATAGGATCAGCGTCAACTCACTATCAGTACAACCAAGACTTGTTCTGCCTTTCAACCAGGACAACGGAATGGATCCCAGCTGGCGACCCAAAAAATGACTCCGTAAAAGAGGGAAACGAGGCGGTCTTCTGGTCAGACTCCGGAGACGGGCACATCGTGCACCACTCCCTAGCATTCTTCTCGCCAATGTCCAGTCTCTTGACAACAAGGTTGATGAAATCCGAGCATGGGTAGCATTCCAGAGGGACATCAGAGACTGTAACGTTCTTTGCTTCACGGAAACATGGCTCACTGGAGAGACGCTATCGGAGGCGGTGCAGCCAGCGGGTTTCTCCACGCATCGCGCCGACAGAAACAAACATCTTTCTGGTAAGAAGAGGGGCGGGGGCGTATGCCTTATGGCTAACGAGACGTGGTGTGATCACAGAAACATACAGGAACTCAAATCCTTCTGTTCACCTGATTTAGAATTCCTCACAATCAAATGTCAACCGCATTATCTACCAAGAGAATTCTCTTCGATTATAATCACAGCCGAATATATTCCCCCCCAAGCAGACACATTGATGGCTCTGAACTAACTTTATTTGACTCTTTGCAAACTGGAATCCATACATCCTGAGGCTGCATTCATTGTAGCTGGGGATTTTAACAAGGATAATCTGAAAACAAGACTCCCTAAATTGTATCAGCATATCGATTGCGCAACCAGGGCTGGAAAAACCTTGGATCATTGTTATTCTAACTTCCGCGACGCATATAAGGCCTTGCCCCGCCCTCCTTTCGGAAAAGCTGACCACGACTCCATTTTGCTGATCCCTACCTACAGACAGAAACTAAAACACGAAGCTCCCACGCTGAGGTCTGTCCAACGCTGGTCCGACCAAGCTGATTCCACACTCCAAGACTGCTTCCATCACGTGGACTGGGATATGTTTCGTATTGCGTCAGATAACAACATTGACGAATACGCTGATTCGGTGTGCGAGTTCATTAGAACGTGCGTTGAAGATGTCGTTCCCATAGCAACGATTAAAACATTCCCTAACCAGAAACCGTGGATTGATGGCAGCATTCGCGTGAAACTGAAAGCGCGAACCACTGCTTTTAATCAGGGCAAGGTGACTGGTAACATGACCGAATACAAACAGTGCAGCTATTCCCTCCGCAAGGCTATCAAACAAGCTAAGCGTCAGTATAGAGACAAAGTAGAATCTCAATTCAACGGCTCAGACACAAGAGGTATGTGGCAGGGTCTACAGTCAATCACGGACTACAAGAAGAAAACCAGCCCAGTCACGGACCAGGATGTCTTGCTCCCAGGCAGACTAAATAACTTTTTTGCCCGCTTTGAGGACAATACAGTGCCACTGACACGGCCTGCAACGAAAACATGCGGACTCTCCTTCACTGCAGCCGAGGTGAGTAAAACATTTAAACGTGTTAACCCTCGCAAGGCTGCAGGCCCAGACGGCATCCCCAGCCGCGCCCTCAGAGCATGCGCAGACCAGCTGGCCGGTGTGTTTACGGACATATTCAATCAATCCCTATACCAGTCTGCTGTTCCCACATGCTTCAAGAGGGCCACCATTGTTCCTGTTCCCAAGAAAGCTAAGGTAACTGAGCTAAACGAGTACCGCCCCGTAGCACTCACTTCCGTCATCATGAAGTGCTTTGAGAGACTAGTCAAGGACCATATCACCTCCACCCTACCTGACACCCTAGACCCACTCCAATTTGCTTACCGCCCAAATAGGTCCACAGACGATGCAATCTCAACCACACTGCACACTGCCCTAACCCATCTGGACAAGAGGAATACCTATGTGAGAATGCTGTTCATCGACTACAGCTCGGCATTCAACACCATAGTACCCTCCAAGCTCGTCATCAAGCTCGAGACCCTGGGTCTCGACCCCGCCCTGTGCAACTGGGTACTGGACTTCCTGACGGGCCGCCCCCAGGTGGTGAGGGTAGGCAACAACATCTCCACCCCGCTGATCCTCAACACTGGGGCCCCACAAGGGTGCGTTCTGAGCCCTCTCCTGTACTCCCTGTTCACCCACGACTGCGTGGCCACGCACGCCTCCAACTCAATCATCAAGTTTGCGGATGACACAACAGTGGTAGGCTTGATTACCAACAATGACGAGACGGCCTACAGGGAGGAGGTGAGGGCCCTCGGAGTGTGGTGTCAGGAAAATAACCTCACACTCAACGTCAACAAAACTAAGGAGATGATTGTGGACTTCAGGAAACAGCAGAGGGAACACCCCCCTATCCACATCGATGGAACAGTAGTGGAGAGGGTAGTAAGTTTTAAGTTCCTCGGCATACACATCACAGACAAACTGAATTGGTCCACTCACACAGACAGCATCGTGAAGAAGGCGCAGCAGCGCCTCTTCAACCTCAGGAGGCTGAAGAAATTCGGCTTGTCACCAAAAGCACTCAAAAACTTCTACAGATGCACAATCGAGAGCATCCTGGCGGGCTGTATCACCGCCTGGTACGGCAACTGCTCCGCCCACAACCGTAAGGCTCTCCAGAGGGTAGTGAGGTCTGCACAACGCATCACCGGGGGCAAACTACCTGCCCTCTAGGACACCTACACCACCCGATGTGACAGGAAGGCCATAAAGATCATCAAGGACAACAACCACCCGAGCCACTGCCTGTTCACCCCGCTATCATCCAGAAGGCGAGGTCAGTACAGGTGCATCAAAGCTGGGACCGAGAGACTGAAAAACAGCTTCTATCTCAAGGCCATCAGACTGTTAAACAGCCACCACTAACATTGAGTGGCTGCTGCCAACACACTGACTCAACTCCAGCCACTTTAATAATGGGAATTGATGGGAAATGATGTAAAATATATCACTAGCCACTTTAAACAATGCTACCTAATATAATGTTTACATACCCTACATTATTCATCTCATATGTATATGTATGTGCTGTACTCTATATCATCTACTGCATCCTTGTGTAGTACATGTATCACTAGCCACTTTAACTGTGCCACTTTGTTTACATGCTCATCTCATATGTATATACTGTACTCGATACCATCTATTGTATCTTGCCTATGCTGCTCTGTACCATCACTCATCCATATATCTTTATGTACATATTCTTTTTCCCCTTACACTGTGTATAAGACAGTAGTTTTGGAATTGTTAGTTAGATTACTTGTTGGTTATTACTGCATTGTCGGAACTAGAAGCACAAGCATTTCGCTACACTCGCATTAACATCTGCTAACCATGTGTATGTGACAAATAAAATTGGATTTGATTTGATTTGAGTTATGCTATGCTAGCACAGATGGTTATGGATGTCTTTTGGTTTACAGGCTAATCCCTCGCTGCCTTCTTTGGGGCGTGTGGGTTTTGCATTTGCATTTGCACACACACACACACACACACACACACACACACACACACACACACACACACACACACACACACACACACACACACACACACACACACACACACACACACACACACACACACACACACACCCCTGGCTCCCGTTACAAATGAGCCGAACTAGATACTGCCACTTCAGCAAACAAGTGTTGTTTCCCCACGCACCCCCCCCCCCCCCCCCATTATCCTATCAGCCCATTGTGACAGCTTGACTAATCCACCCCCGTCCGTAAAACCTACCTCCCCTCACCCCATCCCCAACTAAGGAAACAAAAAGCCCCTCACATCCTCTCTTCAGCTGGTGTAGAGAGATGTGTGTGTGCCAATGAATAATTGTGACACCGTGGAAACATGTTTATTTTTGCACACAAGCGCAAAGAAGCGCCGCCTCCGCCCGCCGCCGAAAACCCAATTTACATCTGAAAAGAAAATAACTCTCTTTTGATGTCTTTATCTGAGGCGCGGGGGCTTTGAAGCTTCCGACTGTAACCGTGTTTGTTTTGCCAATGTGATGGTTGGGGGAGAGGCGGGGGAGATTGGAGGGAGGGTGGGGGATGAGGAAAGTGGGGATCAGAAGCGAATCGCGAGTGGGCCGAATATTAAAAGCAAGACACACTCTCTCCCTCTTTTCCTTCGTGCATCATCCCTCACTCTCTTCCTCGTAGTTAATCCGTCTTCACTAATTCGCAGCCCTCCTGAATTAAATTGACACAAAGCTGATTAACAAATCAATTAATGCATTGTTGTTTTTTCTATCCCGAGCCTGGCGTTGATGTTTGATCTCCCCCCCCCCAGCATAGCGGCTGATGTAACACCCCAGAAAGATGACCAGTGGCAAGAGGTCCCCGGAATGACATCAATAATTTAACAACACTTGGGTCTCGATAATGACTTATTTGAGCTTCTCACTCTCACTCTCACTCTCACTCTCACTCTCACTCTCACTCTCTCTCTGTCTTGTTTGTCTGTTGCATGGCGAGGCTGTCCCAAGCTGATGTTGCCATGGGTCGGCCACAGCCTTGTTATGTAGCATACCCCATTGATTTACGAGCTACATAACCAGACAGATACTGTAGTTGTGTTTGTGTGGGCTGTTGTCCAACATATTCAGTACAAAGATAGAGTAATCACTCCATCAGGCTCATATTCATTAGGGCAGCAAAACGTTTCAAAATGTTGTGCAACAGAAAACAAAAACATTATTGGACAGCTTCAGATAGTGCCTCCCCATTTCGGCCTGTTTTATAACCTAGCTGTCATATATCAGTTGTCAGTGACTATCTCCCTGTTCGGTACTGAATTGTGTATACACTCTGGAAAAACAAAGCTTTGGAAAGTACGTGCCAGTGAGCTGCTACCTCAGAGTTTTTTTTCCCCATGGCGTTATCCCACAGAGTTATAAGGTCAATCCTCAATTAAACTCTGTGACTTGATTTGGCTGTGGAGAATAGGTAGGCTCTCACTTAAAGACAGACTCCCATTTGGGAAATGTCATAGAACACCACAACCAATTCCTGAATAAATCATGAATAATTCTGAGTGAGAAAGTTACAGACGCGCAAATATGATACCCCCAAGACATGCTCTCACCATTATAACAACACAGGGTATGATATTTGTGCGTCTGTAACTCTATCGCTCATCATTATTCACTGTTCATTCAGGATTATCTGTAATCATGGAAGCATCCACATTCATGTAGAAGTGTTTATAAACACATTCTATTCTTATTTAGAATAAAAGTGACTACAAAATGACATAGTACATTATATACCATTCATTTCTATTTGGCACAAAATCATCTGAAACACAACCAAAACAAAGAGCAAATGCATCCAACAAATGTGTTACAAGCTTGATGTAGTCGTTGTGTGCTATGAATATGGGGCCAAATATTTAACTTCCTATTAGTTTTATATAAATATACAATGCCTTGGAAAGTATTCAGACCCCTTGACTTTTTCCACATTTTGTTACGTTACAGCCTTATTCTAAAATGGATTACATACACACAATCTACACACAATACCCCATAGTGACAATGCATTTTGCAAATGTATTCAAAATTAAAGAAAACAGAAATATCTTACTTACATAAGTATTCAGACCCTTTGCTATGAGACTCGAAATTGAGCTCAGGTGCATCCTGTTTCCATTGATCATCCTTTCTACAACTTATTTGGAGTACACCTGTGGTATATTCAATTGATTGGACATGATTTGAAAAGGCACACACCTGTCTATATAAAGTCCCACAGTTGACAGTGCATGTCAGAGCAAAAACCAAGCCATGAGGTCAAAGGAATTGTCCGTAGTGCTCCAAGTAAGGATTGTGTTGAGGCACAGATCTGGGGAAGGGTACCAAAACATTTATACAGCATTAAAGGTCCTAAAGAACACAGTGACTTCCATTATTCTTCAATTGAAGAAGTTTGGAACCACCAAGACTTCCTAGAACTGTCTGCCCGGCCAAACTAAGCAATCAGGGGAGATGGGTCTCTTTGATAGAGCTCTAGAGTTCCTCTGTGGAGATGGGAGAACCTTGCAGAATGACAACCATCTCCGCAGCAATCAACCAATCAGGCCTTTATGGTAGAGTGGCCAGACGGAAGCCACTCTTCGGTAAAAAGCACAAGACAGCCCGCTTGGAGTTTGCTAAAGGGCACCTAAAGACTCTCAGACCAGAAACAAGATTCTCTGGTCTGATGATGCCAAGCGTCACGTCTGGAGGAAACCTAGCACCATCCCTACGGTGAAGCATGGTGGTGGCAGCATCATGCTGAGGGAATGTTGTTCAGCGGCATGGACTGGGAGACTAGTGAGGATCGAGGCAAAAATGAAGGAGCAAAGTACAGAGAGATCCCTGATGAAAACCTGCTCCAGAGCGCTCAGGACGAAGGTTCACCTTCCAACAGGACAATGACCCTAAGCACACAGCCAAGAGCAGAGTGGAGTGGCTTCGGGACAAATCTCTGAATGTCCTTGAGTAGCCCAGCCAGAGCCCGGACTTGAACCTGTTCGAACATCTCTGGAGAGACCTGAAAATAGCTGTGCAGCAACGCTCCCCATCCAACATGACAGAGCTTGAGAGGATCTGCAAAGAAGAAACTCCCCAAATACAGATGTGCCAAGCTTGTAGCGTCATACCCAAGAATAATCAATGCTGTAATCACTACCAAATGTGCTTCAACAAAGTGCTGAGTAAAGGGTCTGAATACTTATGTAAATGTAATATTTAATTTTTAAAATTTTTGTAAATTAGCCAAAAATGTCTAGAAACCTGTTTTTGCTTTGTCATTATGGGCTATTGTGTATAGATTGAGTGGGGAAAAAACATTTTTAATCCATTTTAAAATAAGGCTGTAACGTAACAAAATGTGGATGAAGTCAAGGGATCTGAATACTTTCCGAATGCACAGTAAGTGAATTTGTCCTAATACTATACACAAAAAGGGCTGTAATTTCTAGACGGTTCACCCAATATGAATGAAAATACCATCACATTAAAGCTGAATGTCTGCACTCTACCCCCCTAGTCTTTGTTTGATTTCAAATCCAAACTTTTGGAGTATAGCATACTTTGTTTACCTGCTCATCCATCACACTATCGTTGGAAGTTAGCGAAGGGATAAACCTTGATAGCTTGATCGTGAGAGTGCTAGGTTACCTCCTCACCCTCACCCTTCTAGAGTTAGTCCCGTTTAGTTTTCTGTTGGTGATGTTTTTTTTGGTCAATCCTCCAAGTGGACCTGCATTCTGACGAAGACGGGGTAATTTATGTAGGAAAGAGTTCTGAGACGTGCCCTGGGAGTAATGCCAATACAGAGCCAATGGAGGGAGGTTACCAGGACAACCGTTAGAGAACCACCAACCCTTTGAGGACCTTTGAGCGAGAGGCTCTGTGGCATGTTTTAGTGAAGTGAAATTCTTCCCAGCAGGGATTGAGAAACAAGTGCCTTTCATAGGTAGAAGGGAAAGGGGAAATAGATGAGACTACACACAAATTAATGTCTACAGGTGATTTTTAATCCTCAAAATGTGTAATTTAAGTAAAACACCAAGAATCCAAAATTTCCTAATCTAACGGATGTGAAACGGCTAGCTTAGTTAGCGGTGCGCGCTAAAACAGCGTTTCAATCGGTGACATCACTTTCTCTGAGACCTTGAAGTAGTAGTTCCTCTTGCTCTGCAAGGGCCGCAGCTTTTGTGGAGCGATGGGTAACGATGCTTCGTGGGTGACTGTTGATGTGTGCAGAGGGTCCCTGGTTCGCGCCCGGGTATGGGCGAGAGGACGGTCTAAAGTTATACTGTTACATTGGTGTATGCTAGCTAACACACTTATTTACAGCAATCATATGCACATCCCGGAAAGCCCCTCAATCCCTAACAGGTACCATATACCCACACATGTATAAATCAGTAATGTACAGCAAACTTGTACACATTGTAAAATAGAAAATAGAAAACAGTATTCAGAACGTGACCTACCCCTTGCATCACATTTTCATACTGGGGAGACCTGACGTTCGCGATCTCCCCCTATCTGCAAGCGGGGCCAATCACAACACACCTTATTGTCATCAGAGTTGAACTAACCAATAAGAATGCTTGAACATTAAATACACATTTCTTTAGAGGCAAGTGGAAACATAACCAACTCTGTTACACAAGACACAAAATACACAAAAGACAATGAATGTCAGAAATGGACCTAGACAAATTGTTAGTCATCAACACTGAGGTGTTCCATGCAGGAGCTGGGTTGCCAGGTAACAGCTGGGTTAAGTGCGTGGGTGCATGAAGGTCATTGGGTGGAGAGTAGGGGTAGGAGGATTCACCTGCTAGTAAACCGAAAGGACAGGCAAGAGAGGGGGGGTTGGAGTGAGTGAAATCACAGGCAAGAGGGGGGGGGTTGGAGTGAGTGAAATCGGTCACAGAGTTACCAGACAATTAGCACTGATCAGGCTGTCTCAATGCTTAGTGAGTGGACGAGAACACGCTAAGGACATGTACTTCCCATATGCTAATGTACTACATCTTGGTAACCTAGCTTGAGCTAGCTGAGCTTGAGCAAGCTAAGCTAATGCTTGAGCTAGCTTAGTGACCAACTGTAACCGACTGTGGCCTTGGCTAACAACCTTTTTGTGCTTTTCTGAAAGGCTACTATTTTGAGTAGACGCCTTGCTTTGATGAAATGGGGAATGAACTGCTTGTAAAACTATACCCAAAAGCTTGAAACAGCTAACATGCTCTAACATGCCCTGAAGCCAATGAGTAAAATGTTAGAACTGTCAAATATTACATTTTGGCTATGTACCATATTAACCAACACAGACACACCTGTAGGTCAAATTCTTTCAAGTAGGCAAATCCTTTTGGACATTTAGTTTTTCTTGCTGAGACAACATTTCGTAATAGGCCATATTTGAATACCAGCTGTGGTCGGTGGTGTTTAAGATGAGGGAGGACAATAATTGTTTTTATGAGCATGGCCTTATTTCTATTACAGCATATTGGATGACTGTCATTCATATTCCATTCAACCAGCTCAATGACATTGATAGGTTTAGGCTGCTACATGATACTCAAATTGTCCCTATACTCATTATGAGGTTGCTAAAACTAGCCTATGAATGAAGGTTTACAACGTAGGTGCACAGGTCGAGAGAAAAATGTAAGGAATCAAGGTGACAGACAGTGACACATTCAATACCGCCTTGCCACTCTTGCCTGCATCTTGCTGATCTAGGGTGTAATCATCAGTCCAATAGTTGCAAACGAGAGTTTCTATTGGCCAAATTCAGGTATGTTTATCCTCGATTTGTTCTGTTTGCTTCCATTTAAGAAATATTTTTCAACAGAATCGGTGGAATGAATACACCCCTGATCACATGCAAAAACAGTTCACTTACATAGCAGCCACATACAAACAGCATGAACATTTTGCTCGTTGTATAATTCCTTCTCGAATTTGCTCGCTCTCCTCACACCTTTTCTCTTTGCTTGTGGACTTCAGTGCACAACACATCAGTTGTCAGTGACCAGGCAAAAACAACTTTCCAAGCAACCTTTATATCATAACCGCTAACCACTACACACAGCCTACATCGTTGTCACCATATTAACTAACAATGTTAGTAATGTCATAGTCAACATAGCTACTAGAACTAACGTGTTAATAAAACCAAAAGTTTACCTTGGATAGCCATAACATAACATCTTTCTCTTTTTGAGCTGAGTGTTTGAATAGCATAAACTAGCTAGCTGCATCTCTCTCTCTCTCTCTCTCTCTCTCTCTCTCTCTCTCTCTCTCTCTCTCTCTCTCTCTCTCGCTCTCTCTCTCTCTCTCTCTCATGTTCAGCTATTGTTTTTCTCTCTCTTTGAGTCAACTCCTCACCACATTTTATGCAGTTCTAGCTAGCTGTAGCTTATGTGTTCAGTACTAGTCATTCTCAGATATTTTGATTGGGTGAACAACATGTCAGTTAATGCTGCAAAAGCTCTCATAGGTTGGGGGACATCATCTGGAAATTGTCATAACTACTGTGTAAGTCTATGGAAGGGGGTGACAACCATGAGTCTCCTAGGTTTTGTATTGAAGTCAATATACCCAGAGGAGGATGGAAGCTAGCTATCCTCCAGATACACCATGGTGTTACCCTACAGTGCTTCTGTAGACCTTCATCGCAAAACAGTGTGTTTTAATCAATTATTTGGTGACTTGAATATATTTGGTCAAGTTTTATCTGAAACAGGTTTTTTTTATTTTTTATGTTTCACAATTTTTATATTTATGAAATTCACTGAGGAGCCTCCACTCGTGAATACATGGTTATCTGTAACTGTACACGGAATGTTACATGTCTGTCTAGAAGAATTATGACTTTGACTTTTGACGAAGTAGCCTTGCATCTTTTAAAATGTGTTTGTGTTGATATAGTCCCACAGTCTCTGTGCCAAGTAGACAGTTGTGTGTACATGGCTGTAATTCAAGTGAAACTGCTAGAGACCCGAGGCACTGACTCAACTGCATTTCGTTGTTAGGAAACAAAAGAAGAAGTTACTCAACCTGATGTTGCAATTCCAGAGGGTTCCTGAGAATGCTTTGTCATCATCACCTCTACACCATAGTTTAAAAGCAAAGCATGCTTACTGACTTGGCCAGACAATTAACCATTTCCTACATACATGAGAGTCAGGCATGAACACTAGAAACACACTGATAACATTTGTGGAATTCAGCATCTGCCATTGGTTTGCTAAACTCAATGTTTAAATGCATATTAGTCTCTCTATAAAGCTATGGCAAAAAGCCAGTGTTTTTTACATTGGTATGTGGTTTACTTCACATAAAGTTCAGGAAAGATGAAGGGCAGTAACAACGGAAAGCAGGGAATACCCTTTGACCCAGCCTTGGTGTCAATGAAACTTAGTATCCATTATGGATCTATCCTGACCCGAGCTACAAGACACACACACACAATACACAATACACACACGTACCACATCACTCGAGTGGTGTTTCCGGAACTTTCCCTGGCCTTTGAGCCCTATGACGCAAACAGCCGGGCTATGAGGGCCTATGCCCCACATCCAATCAATCAAAACGATGCAGAAAAGCTGACTTACACAGCTGTGCATGGCGTTATCAGCTGACCAACTGTCTCAACACACACACACACACACAACCAGTCTCAGCTCCATGACCTTCTGTCTGTTTGCATTGAGCCAACCTTAACTCTTAACCGGCTCCACCCCCTTTTCTCAGAAATTGTCCTGCGACCAATGAGGTTCTTACATGTTTAATTAACCAAGCAAAGGCCACCGATTATGTTGTCAGCGTGTTTTCTTCCCCGCCTCTTTCTGTTTTTTGTCTGACCTTGTTTTTTCACTCTTTTGACTATTGTGAGGTTTTGTTGATAAAGTTATTTTTTTGGTGTTCCTCCCAACATATTTTTCTTTCTTTGTTGGATCAGATGGTGACCTTTAACTGCACCCTCTGTGTGTGTGTGTGTGTGTGTGTGTGTGTGTGTGTGTGTGTGTGTGTGTGTGTGTGTGTGTATGTATGTATGTGTGTGTGTGTGTTTGTGTGTGTGTCTGAACTGCATACTATGTGGGTGTGAGAGCTAGAGGTGTGAGTAAAAAATAATAGTGGATAACATTGGCAGATGGCCATAAAAACAGTGGTATGTTTCCACTCCTAGAAATGTGAAATGGTAGAAATGTGTCACACACTCACACGCACACACACATAAGCATTCATTTTGTATATCTGCGCTCCGGAAACTGACACCTGTCAAATCCGACATACACATCAATACCTTTTCTACACCTGTAACTTCACACATTTACACTCCATAACAACTCAACTCTACTAGCCCGCAGGTGCGAAAACACAAACAGAAATGTAATCGCTGCGTTGCTTATTATGCCTTAACAACCAATGCCCTGCCAATGAAATTCAAGCCACATATCACCTCCAGTCCCATAGGCGATGTGAATGGGGGGCCTTGTTTGAGGAGGATGTCTGGAGAGGGAGGGCACTTGATGATGGCCTTTGAAATGAGTGACGTTCCCGGGCCGTGTGACCCTGCACTCACCCACAGCGTGGGCTGCCAATATGCCAAGGACGTGGTAGATTAAAATCGGACGGCTAGATAGGACAGCTACTTGGCTTGCAAGGCCTTGTTCTGATTGGAATGCGAACGCATATCTCACGCTACACCTCCTGAATATAGATAGAAAAGCCCAATCCCCCCCCCCCCCCCCCAACCTCTCGGCTCCCCAGCCCCTGGGAGCCAGCTGTGTCAAAAATATCTCTCTGCTACAAGTTGTTCTCATGCTCTCTGATAATACGTGAGGCTTTGAAAAACGTTTGTTTGAATATGAGGATGTAACGTTTCTGTTCATATACACAAGGCTTGTCGACAGCTAGTCAGATCGTCGTCGGTTTTGTTTAATCTTACATAATTCTGTCTTCTTTCCCTTTTTTCAGGGGAAGATCTGTTGAGGAATTTGCAATAACAATGCAAACAGTCACGCGCTTGCACCCAGATAAGAGTTTAAGTTGTTAGGGAGGGCTCAGAAAATACAATTGAACTTGACAAATCGCAGCTGTCAAATAAAACGCTTTGTTCAAACAGGAAAACTGTCCCTCAATGCGAGACATTCTTTGCCCATGATTAGGTGTGCAGAGTGGTCTCCGCTTCTATTCACTCACTCACTTTGTTTTGTAGTCATCACACAAGAATGCAGTAACACTTCCAGTCCTGGGTTTAAATACTATTTAAAATCTTTCAAATACTTCGAGCGTTTGCTTTAGCCTGTCTGGAGTGCCAGATGAGAGAGGGTTGCAGTTTTGTGGCTATTCCATTGGTCCATTATATGCCAGGCAAGCTCAATCAAGCACCAATAAATATTTGAAAGTATTTCAAATCGTGTTTGAACCCAGGTCCAAACAGTTAATCTGAGCTCTTTTCCTTCCTCCCTTGTCAACTCTGGCACACTAGGAACACCGGTCTGTGTTTTTCACAGTGAACACGGATGACACGCTAATTCATTGAGTTGTTGAACCCCTCCCAATGTCTCTTTCCTCTCTCTGCTCCTGGGAGTTCACTGACCCGGCTTACATTCTCTCTTCTTCTCTGTTCTTCTCCTCTTATGATGCAAGCGTTGTGAGTTGGGGCCTTGATGTCAAAGGCCCTGGGGGCTATTTGGAGGAAAAGTTCTCTCTCTCTCTCTCTCTCTCTCCCCCATTCTTTCGTTCTCTCTTTCTCTCTCTCTTTGGATATCAAGGGTCTTGGGGACTTTTTGTAGGGAAAATACTCTCTCTATCTCTATATCAGTCCTCACCCTCTCTCTTTCTCTCTCTCAGTCTGTCAGTCTCTAGCTGTTTTCTTTTCTTTGGCAGACATAGTTACGTGTCGTTGTTTCTTGGGAAGACGTCCTCCCACATCCTTCTGCTTGTCAACAGTACGGTCTCTCTTTCCCTCGCTCTCTCTCTCTCTCTCTCTCTGTCATCCACTTCCCGCTCATCAACAGTGGCATGTTTTCCGGGAGCAGAGCAGGACCCCCAGGAGACCCCCTTGTTTTTCTTTCCCTCTCCTCTCCCTCCTTTGCTCTCTCCTATTTCTGCCTTTTTTGCGTTCATGGTTTCTCCCTCTGTTTTCCCCTCTGTTTTTGTTGTTTGATGAACTACTATCAATATTCTTGAATTGCGCTAAGTTTTTATCTTTTCATGCTCTTTCATGCATTTTTGAAGGATGATACTGGGTGGCGATGATAGATCATGCTTGTTACCAAGTGAACAAGCAGTGAATAAACAGTGCACTAAATCAAAGTTGAGGTTTTGAGTGGTAGAAAAAAAAATGGATGCACGTGCACAGTTCTCCAACACACGCCTCAGGTTACCTTAAAGAAACTTCCTTCTCCCTCTCCAGCGTTGCTGTTTTTTTTTTTTTACGACAGAGTCAACAGTTCAACAGCGCGGCGGCGGGCAGGGAACATATGGACTTTTCATTAGCGTTCCTCTATTCCTGGCTGCGCCCCCCCCCCCCCGCCCCCTTCAAAATGTAGTCATGATACAGGCCCCCTCTTGTGTCCTTTTTTCCGTTCAGTCGCTCTGCTCGTCAACAATAACGCCCCAGTTTGTCCCAAGGCCTGGTTAAGTGGTGGTTTCCATTACTGCTGGGGGAAGAAGGGAGGGGAAGGAGGGAAAGGGGGAGAGAGGTTGGAAAGAGGGTAGATTTTCTGTGAGCTATTTTGAAACGGGCGCTCTCTCTCTCTCTCATTGCCATGCCACCATCCTCCTCCTCCTCCTCCTCCTCCTCCTCGCCCCCATTCCACCCCACATCCCCCCCTTGGCCCGCTGGGTTTGGGATGGAGTATGGGAGGTGGCTGGGATGTGGGGTTGGGGGTGGGTACAATGAATTCCAGTCACCCAGGAATACTCTCACCAGTCCAGCCAAACACTTGAGAGGCCTTGGAGTGGTAGATCCATTAAGGTATCGTTTTCCAGGCGAGAGAAAACAGGAGGGTGTGGGAAGGGGGGGGGGGGGGGGGGGGGGGGCTGTTGAAATGATAGGTCACAGCTGTTCCCACAGGATGGTGTGTGTGTGTGCCTTCATATGTGCCTGTGCGTATTTCTCTATTTTTCTGCAAGAGTTCAAAGGGTGGGTGGTGGTGGGGTGAAAGAGGGAGGGAGGGAGGGAGTGATGTATGAAGGACATGAGGAGAGTATCAGTAACATCAGAGAGACCATTGGGGAGTGTAGCCTCAGGGAGGAGAGGCCCCCCGGACCCCTCTGACGTTTTCCTAAGGCTGGGGCCACACATACACACACACTCACTCACACACTCATTGCAGCTAGAACCCAAACACAGAGGAGGAAGTGATTAAGCACCGTGGCTCGTTTCTGGTGGGACCGATTTAGCGGATGCACTGAAGTGGGTGTTTGGTGTACGTTGAAAGCTAATCAGCATCTCAATACCATTCTTTGCCTTTTTAGCTAAGTGTGAAAACCGTGCGTGTGTGAATGCTAGTGACAATCTCAGGTTTACTTTCACTGACAATGGGTGCTCAGTATGTGCTGTATGTCAAAAACAACATCTTTGGTTTAGTTTAATTTAGTAATCACACATGCATCCTCAAATAACCCCCATAGACAGTACAGTACAAACAGTACAACAGTAGTTATGAAAACAAAAACATCTACATGGCGCTACCGTCAGGCCCATCTCGAAATGCTGCAGTCATATTAATCAGAGGGTTGAAGACGGGAAAATGCCCGGACAGCTTGGCCTGATTGAGCATGTGTGGAGTCGGGTGGAGGAACTACAATTCATAAGGGGGTGACAGAACACTACAGAACATTATGCAACACTACAGAATATGGCACTCTGGGGGATGACTCTGCCTAGTGGATGTGTGTGTCTGGACTGGACCCCAACCTGTGATGGGGAGAGGGAGGGAGGGAAGATAGAACACTTCTGATCCTGAAAGACAGAGGAAAGAAAGAGGGGAAGAGAGAAGGAGAAGAGGCATTGAGAGAGAGAGAGAGCGGGGAAGAGGGGAAAACAAATAGGAAAAGAGAGATAGGATTGGGGAAAGGGAGTGAGACAGGGAAAGAGACAGGGTCCACATGGAGTTGTACAACCTCAAAATGCATTTTGGGAGAAAGAAAATACAGTAAAGATAGAGTTGAGGAGGTATTATTGGAGAGTGTGTGACAAAGAGGAAGGACATTGACAGGATATTGTTTTCCAAAAACTTAGTGATAGATAGAGACAGAGAGAGCGAGAGAGAGAGACAGAGAGAAAGATTAGGGGATAATATTATTAGATCTCACAGAGAGAATGAAAGAGACAGCAAGAGAAAGAAAGAGAGGGGGGTTATAAAAGGATATTACTGTCTGCCAGCCCAAACATTTATCAGGCTATGAATGACTGGTATGCCCTCCTCTGTTATTCATGCTGGAGAAAGGGATTGCGCTTATAACAACAGATCTAGGATCAGATAATCTATGGCTGATCTTGAGTCAGTGGTTAGAGCCAATTTACCTACTCAGTCATTCATGGTGTGTATCCTGGAGAAATGAGACAACACGCACACCTCTTCCCCTGCTGAGTCCAATCTCTGTAATCCTGTCACCTGGTGTCAGCTCTAGGGAGCCGGGACAGTGCAGTAATGGATTCTGGGTAAGATGGGTTGATGTTGGTGATGGAGGGATTTTGGGGGTGGTGGGGTTTGTTGCTAAGGGTCGTATTGACAACCCAGATGACCAATCCAAGCTGTAGGGTTGCCGTGTGGACAGGTTTCTGTAGCCTCAAGGCCAAATCAAACGAAACGCGAAGGAGCGTGTACACGCTGGAATTAAAATGCACGGTAGCGAATGACAGAAAACAGACGAGCAGTGAGCGTCAATGGCGTCAAAAGCGCCATGCACCTCAAATTAGAAAGCAAGTTTATTTTTCTCGCGTCTCCGCGAAGCAATGCTCGGTCGCGTTTAGTTCGATTTAGCCTTCACACAAACGCAAGACAGTCACACACACACACACACACACACACACACACACACACACCCACACACACTGTACAGACTTTCTGGACCAGTCGACAAGAGCTGGTGCAGAAAAAATATGCATGCAAACATACAGTGCCTTGCGAAAGTATTCGGCCCCCTTGAACTTTGCGACCTTTTGCCACATTTCAGGCTTCAAACATAAAGATATAAAACTGTATTTTTTTTGTGAAGAATCAACAACAAGTGGGACACAATCATGAAGTGGAACGACATTTATTGGATATTTCAAACTTTTTTAACAAATCAAAAACTGAAAAATTGGGTGTGCAAAATTATTCAGCCCCTTTACTTTCAGTGCAGCTAACTCTCTCCAGAAGTTCAGTGAGGATCTCTGAATGATCCAATGTTGACCTAAATGACTAATGATGATAAATACAATCCACCTGTGTGTAATCAAGTCTCCGTATAAATACACCTGCACTGTGATAGTCTCAGAGGTCCGTTAAAAGCGCAGAGAGCATCATGAAGAACAAGGAACACACCAGGCAGGTCCGAGATACTGTTGTGAAGAAGTTTAAAGCCGGATTTGGATACAAAAAGATTTCCCAAGCTTTAAACATCCCAAGGAGCACTGTGCAAGCGATAATATTGAAATGGAAGGAGTATCAGACCACTGCAAATCTACCAAGACCTGGCCGTCCCTCTAAACTTTCAGCTCATACAAGGAGAAGACTGATCAGAGATGCAGCCAAGAGGCCCATGATCACTCTCAAGCTGAGGTGGGAGACTCTGTCCATAGGACAACAATCAGTCGTATATTGCACAAATCTGGCCTTTATGGAAGAGTGGAAGAAAAAAGAGAAGAAAGCCATTTCTTAAAGATATCCATAAAAAGTGTTGTTTAAAATTTGCCACAAGCCACCTGGGAGACACACCAAACATGTGGAAGAAGGTGCTCTGGTCAGATGAAACCAAAATTGAACTTTTTGGCAACAATGCAAAACGTTATGTTTGGCTTAAAAGCAACACAGCTCATCACCCTGAACACACCATCCCCACTGTCAAACATGGTGGTGGCAGCATCATGGTTTGGGCCTGCTTTTCTTCAGCAGGGACAGGAAAGATGGTTAAAATTGATGGGAAGATGGATGGAGCCAAATACAGGACCATTCTGGAAGAAAACCTGATGGAGTCTGCAAAAGACCTGAGACTGGGACCGAGATGTGTCTTCCAACAAGACAATGATCCAAAACATAAAGCAAAATCTACAATGGAATGGTTCAAAAATAAACATATCCAGGTGTTAGAATGGCCAAGTCAAAGTCCAGACCTGAATCCATTCGAGAATCTGTGGAAAGAACTGAAAACTGCTGTTCACAAATGCTCTCCATCCAACCTCACTGAGCTCGAGCTGTTTTGCAAGGAGGAATGGGAAAAAATGTCAGTCTCTCGATGTGCAAAACTGATAGAGACATACCCCAAGCGACTTACAGCTGTAATCGCAGCAAAAGGTGGCGCTACAAAGTATTAACTTAAGGGGGCTGAATAATTTTGCACGCCCAATTTTTCAGTTTTTGATTTGTTAAAAAAGTTTGAAATATCCAATAAATGTCGTTCCACTTCATGATTGTGTCCCACTTGTTGTTGATTCTTCACAAAAAATACAGTTTTATATCTTTATGTTTGAAGCCTGAAATGTGGCAAAAGGTCGCAAAGTTCAAGGGGGCCGAATACTTTCGCAAGGCACTGTATATAATGATCTCTACAGAGAAACTATACACAGACACTAACTCGTAAATCTCTGCACAAAAGAGACATTTTAGATTTTTTAAAATGACACTTCCTCTTAATTTTATTTTACACACCAACACAAACCTTGCACTCAGTGCACTCACATTTAAAACTCCTCCACTTGCGAATAGACAAAACTCGAAGGCGACGCAGTATACTCTTACTGTAAAAAATTATATATGGTCGGCCTCTGTAACTTCTCACATAAACATGCTGGCTCTTGAATATATGGGCCTACAGTGTTTATGTCCCCTTGGTACACTAGGCCAAAACCAGGCTATTACACGAGGGTGGAGCTACTGGGTGTGTCAACCAATAGACCACAGGTGGTGACTTTGCATGATGGGAAAACAAGTGACTAACCACTAGGGTGTGACAGTGGTTGATTCCCAAACATAGACTTGGCCATGTTTTAAAGTCTGAGAGTAGAAGTAGAAAACCAGAGAAGCCCAATGGGATGTGTCCCAAATGGCACCCTATTCCCTATGTAAGTGCACTACTTTCAACCAGGGCCCATGGGGTTAACCAGGGAAGAGGTTATCTTGGAAACTAGGGCCTGATGCCAATGCTTTGATTTAAGGGTTTCCATTGGTTTAGCTATGGGGGGGGGCGTGTTTCTGTGTGCGTGTTTCTGTGTGCGCATGTGTGGGAAGATCTCATTAAATAGGTGTTTATCTGGCCACGGTGTGTCATTGACGGACACATGGGCCTGATCAGCAATATTGCTCTTCTGTTTAACCCAGTTGAATATTTATGAGGTACATGTAAGTGAATGGGGGTGGTGTTGAGAGCAAATAGTCATGCATACTGAAGCTCTCGCCACTACCTCATTGTGTGGATGGAAAGGAGAGATTAGAGAGAGAGGAGGGGGAGGAGGATGGGGAGGGAGGATGATTTTGCTGCCCATGGACCATAGGAGAGAGAGAGAGAGGGAGGTGGTAGAGAGAAAAGAGGGGGAGGGACGATTATTTTGCAGCCCAGTTTGTAACAGGGTGAAGAGCAGGTTAGGAGGACACAGGAAAAAGCACGAGACATCAAAGCAGCTGTCTGGGGGCTGTGTGTATGTATGTGTGCTTGCTTGCGAGTGTATGACTATTCGTCTGTGCATTCATGTGTAACTGTGCACTGTATATGTGAGAGACGAATGTGCATGCATTCATGTGTGTGTGTATCATACGTGTGTGTGTGTGTGCATTCTAGTGTAAATGGGTTTGTGTATGTGTGTGCATTCATGTGTGAGTGTGTGTACTATGTAATACTATGTGAGTATGTGTGTACTGTATGTGCATCCGTTAATGTGTGTACTTTACTGTTAATGTGTTTGAGAGTTTGTGTGTGTGATTGTGTGTATAACAAAGGCACTTTTTGTGTTGACGTTTTTGTCTTGTGCCTGCCAATGTCCCTGGTCATCCCTACTGCCTCTGATCTTTCGGACTCACTAAACACACATGCTTTGTTTGCAAATTATGTCTGAGTGTTGGAGTGTGCCCCTGGCTTTCCGTAAATAAAAAAAATCAAGAAAATGGTGCCTGGTTTGCTTAATATAAGGAATTTGAAATTATTTATACTTTTACTTTAGATACTTAAGTATATTTTAAACCAAATACTTTGACTTTTAATCAAGTATAATTTTACTGGGTGACTTTGACTTTTACTTGAGTCATTTTCTATTAAGGTATCTTTACCTTTACTCAAGTATGATAGTTGAGTACTTTTTCCATCACTGTGTGAATATGACAAAAAAACTCAGTTTAAGCGTTATTAGATCAGGAAAAAAAGTCCTGGTTCTGTTTCTATGGGTACAACCACTGTTCATGACACCAACTGTTTACACAACTCTTGTTGGTAGAGAGTATTTTGCAGGTTTACAAATTATTTCCTGCAATTCTACACATTTTGTCATGGGTGCTAAGAGCATTTTGCCGTTTTAAAGCACATTTTCTTGCAATCCTGTACAGTTTGCTATGTTTAATGTGTATGCATGTGATATTTGAGTGACTTAAGCATTACAACAATATATGGACAAGTTATAAATAGCTCTCTATGGTATGCAATGACAAACAAGACAAGAGGAACTGATGATGCGCTACCCAATTTTGAAATTGCACCTTGTGCATTCTACTATTACAACTTTCAAAAGTAAGTTTAAAGCCAGACTGAGTTCCTTGAAAAAAAAACAAATTGCTGGTCATATGGCAAAAGAGATGCCTTTCTGGTGACACCATGATGTCAGGCTGCCTCACTGAGCATGCTCAGTGGGGTAGAATGACACACACACACACACACACACTAGCTGGTCCCAGGATAAAAAGAAAGATCTCATCATGTCAGGCTGCCTTACAGAGCATGCTAGGTGGGACAGAAAAGCATACACACACACATACACACAGTGGCGTGCGGGTGCACCACGCTGGCCCGCCCATCTGCTCCAGCACTGCAGGCCCCTCCGGCACATTTCCATTCAGTCTGCTGAGCATTCCCATCTCCATACAGTACAGTACAGTACACACACACACACACACACACACACACACACACACACACCTTTACAGTACAGTGCACCCTGAGTACACTGCACACACACAGCCTAACATTGCACATACACAATACATGCATTATATATGGACTCTCTACACATGAATGTTTGCGGGGAGAGATTGTGTGTGTATATATGTGTGTGTGTGTGTGTGTCATATTTTCCTCCATTAGCTGTGTCTGGACTGGAGGAGGAACTGTGGCACAGTTCTAGGGATGACGCGCTGTCTGAGCTGTGGGTGTGAAATTCCGACTTGTTTTCTCACAAAGACTTTGCAGTGTGTGTGTGTGTGTGTGTGTGTGTGCCCATGTCTGCGGGCATGTGTTAGTCTGTGTGCACATGCGTATGTAACTGTAACTGTGTATGTACAGTTGAAGTCGGAAGTTTACATACACCTTAGCCAAATACATTTAAACTCAGTTTTTCACAATTCCTGACATTTAATCCAAGTACAATTTCACTGTCTTAGGTCAGTTAGGATCACCACTTTGTTTTAAGAATGTGAAATGTCAGACTAATAGTAGAGAGAATGATTTGTTTCAGCTTTTATTTCTTTCATCACATTCCCAGAGGGTCAGAAGTTTACATACACTCAATTGGTATTTGGTAGCATTGCCTTTAAATTGTATAACCTGGGTCAAACATTTCGGGTAGCCTTCCAAGAGCTTCCCACAATAAGTTGGGTGAATTTTGGCCCATTCCTCCTGACAGAGCTGGTGTAACTGAGTCAGGTTTGTAGGCCTCCTTGCTCGCACACGCTTTTTCAGTTCTGCCCACAAATTTTCTATAGGATTGTGGTCAGGGCTTTGTGATGGCCACTCAAATACCTTGAGTGTCGTCGTCCTTAAACCATTTTGCCACAACTTTGGAAGTATGCTTGGGGTCATTTGTCACGTCCTGACCTTTTTATGTCTCTATTTTAGTTTGGTCAGGGCGTGAGTTGGGGTGGGCATTCTATGTTTTGGTTCTGTGTTATATTTCTAGGTGTTTGGCCTGGTATGGTTCCCAATCAGAGGCAGCTGTCAATCGTTGTCTCTGTTTGAGAACTATACTTAGGCAGCCTGTTTTCCCACTATGGGTTGTGGGTAGTTGTTTTCCGTTTCAGTGTTTGTACCATACGGGACTGTTTCGGTTTTCATTTATTCTCTTGTTCTTTTGTATTTAGTGTTCAGTTAATTAAATGAAATATGAACACGTGCTGCGCTTTGGTCTACTCCTTCTTCCTCTGACGAACATCGTTACATCATTGTCCATTTGGAAGACCCATTTGCGACCAAGCTTTAACTTCCTGACTGATGTCTTGAGATGTTGCTTCAATATAGCCACATAATTTTCCATCCTCATGATTCCATCTATTTTGTGAAGTGCACCAGTCCCTCCTGTAGCAAAGCATCCCCGCAACATGATTCTGCCACCCCCGTGCTTCATGGTTGGGATGTTTTTCTTCAGCTTGCAAGCCTCCTCCTTTTTCCTCCAAACATAACGATGGTCATTATGGCCAAACAGTTCTATTTTTGTTTCATCAGACCAGAGGACATTTCTCCAAAAAATACGATCTTTGTCCCCATGTGCGGTTGCAAACTGTAGTCTGGCTTTTTTTTGGAGCAATGGCATCTTCCTTGCTCGGCGGCCTTTCAGGTTATGTCGATATAGGACTCATTTTACTGTGTTTACTGTGGATATAGATACTTTTGTACCTGTTCCTCCAGCATCTTCACAAGGTCCTTTGCTGTTGTTCTGGGATTGATTTGCA
The DNA here is from genome assembly GCF_045791955.1 of Oncorhynchus clarkii lewisi. Taxonomy (NCBI): domain Eukaryota; kingdom Metazoa; phylum Chordata; class Actinopteri; order Salmoniformes; family Salmonidae; genus Oncorhynchus; species Oncorhynchus clarkii. The sequence goes on along the minus strand of NC_092159.1, from coordinate 26,383,203 downwards.
CTTTTCGCACCAAAGTACGTTCATATCTAGGAGACAGAACGTGTCTCCTTCCTGAGCGGTATGACGGCTGCGTGGTCTCATGGTGTTTTACTTGCTTACTATTGTTTGTACAGATGAACGTGGTACCTTCAAGCGTTTGGAAATTGCTCCCAAGGATGAACCAGACTTGTGGAGGTCTACAAATCTTTTTCTGAGGTTTTGGCTGATTTCTTTTGATTTTCCAATGATGTCAAGCAAAGAGGAAAATGACTTGTGTCATGCACAAAGTAGATGTCCTAACCGACTTGCCAAACATTGTTAACATTACATTTGTGGAGTGGTTGAAAAACAAGTTTTAATGACTCCAACCTAAGTGTATGTAAACTTCTGACTTCAACTGTATGTGTGTTTGTGTGTCTGTGTGAGAAACAAGAAAATATCTCTCTTTTAGGTCATGTAGCGTTCTCCTGGCATCTGCCAAACCCAGATTCATCCGTCGGACTGCCAGATGGTGAAGTGTAATTAATCTCTCCTGAGAACACGTTTCCACTGCTCCAGCGTCTTTACCACTACAACCGACGCTTGGCATTGCGCATGGGGATCTTAGGCTTGTGTATGGCTGCTTGGCCATGGAAACACATTTTTTTAAGCTCCCGATGAACCGTTTTTGCTCCTAGAGGTTTCCACTTCACAAAAACAGCACTTACATTTGACCGGGGCAGCTCTACCAGGGCAGAAATTTGACGAATGGACTTGTTGGACAGGTGGCATCCTATGATGGTGCCAAGTTGAAAGTCACTGAGGCCATTCTACTGCCAATGTGTGTAGATTGCATGGCCGTGTGCTCGATGTTATACACCTGTCAGCAATGTGTGTGGCTGAAATAGCCGAAACCACTCATTTGAAGGTGTGTCCACATACTTTTGTATATATAGTGTATATGGTCTATACACGCTCTCTTTCCTAAAGCCATTCTGCTCATCAACAAGCTGACCAGACAGTTCTAGATAGTTGGAGAGCCTGCTATTTAGAATGCAAGAATACAATTGACATAAATTGCTAATGAGACTTATCCCTCTGTAGTTCAATGGGATTTTAGGGTCATTTTTGGAGGATTTGGGGATAGGCTTGAATATGGATCTGTACCGCATAGATTCTCAAAACAAGCCTGGAAGAGTTCAAATAGTATTTTGAACTATTTGCGTGGCTACAAAACTAAATTAGAGAGCATTTACAACCCATATTGGATGAAAGGAAATGACTAGGTAGGTTTCTGGGTCTTCATACATTAGTCTGGCCTTCAGATATATTATTACAAACATTCTAACAAGATTTAACCCCAGCCTGAAATTGTTGAGTGTGGCTTTTGTGCCTTGTGTATGCTGTCATGTAGGGTGGAGATGTTCATGGAGTTTTCATTGAACCAGTCCTAATGTTTTTGCTTCTGTAGCTGCTGACTCAGAGAGTGATGTGCTTAGGGAGGACCATTTGTCATCAATCGGACCCTCCGCACTCAGGAGAATCTCAATGCCAGGACAACAACCTCTCCTTCAACGTGAGCACGACAAAGGAGATGATCGTGGACAACAGGAAAAGGAGGGCCGAACACGCCCCCATCCACATTGACGGGGCTGTAGGGGATCAAGTCGAGAGCTTCAAGTTCCTCGGTGTACAGATCACAAAGGACATATAACGATCCAAACACACAAACGCCTCTTCCCCCTCAGGAGGCTGGAAACATTTGGCACGAGCCCTCAGATCCTCAAAAGGTTCTATAGCTGCACCATTGAGAGTATCTTGACTGGCTACATCACTGCTTGTTATGGCAACTGCTCTGCATCTGACGCAAGGCACTACAGAGAGTAGTGAGTACAGCCCTGTACATCACTGGGGCCGAACTCCCTGCCATCCAGAACCTGTTTATCAGGCAGTGTCAGAGGAAGGCTCTACCCACACACTCACACATACACTGACACTCCAACACATACACACACACATAACACATACACACAGGCACACATTCACCACACACACACTTCCACACTCATCGCATAAGCTACCACTACTGTCTTTTACCTATCCTGTTGCCTAGTCACTTTAACCCCACCTATATGTATAAATTTCGACTTGGCACATCAACTTGGTACTGGTACCCCATGTACAGAGCATTCGGAAAGTACTCAGACCCGATTCCTTTTTCTACATTTTGTTACATTACGGCCTTTTTCTAAAAATCGATTCAGTATTTTTTTTCTTCTAATCAATTTACACTCAAAACCCCATAATGACAAAACGAAAACAGGTTTTCAGAAATTTTAGCAAATAAAAAAAAAATATTTAAAAAAAATCTTATTTACATTAGTATTCAGACACTTTGCTATGAGACTCTAAATTGAGCTCAGGTGCATCCTTTCCATTGATCAATCTTGAGATGTTTCTACAACTTTATTGGAGTCCACCTGTGATAAATTCAATTGATTGAACATGATTTGGAAAGGCACAGACCTGTCTATATAAGGACGCACAGTTGACAGTGCATGTCAGAGGAAAAACCAACCCATGAGGTCATAGGAACTGTCTGTAGAGCCCCTAGAAAGGATTGTGTCAAGACACAGATCTGGAGAAGGGTACCAACACATTTCTGCAGCATTGAAGTGGCCACAATCCTTCTTAAATGGAAGAAGTTTGGAACCACCAAGACTCTTCCAAGAGCTAACCGCCCAGCCAAACTGAGCAATCGGGGGACAAGTGCCTTGGTCAGGGAGGGGACCAAGAACCCGATGGTCACTCTGACAGAGCCCCAGACTTCCTCTATGGAGAATATGAGAACCTTCCAGAAGGTCAACCATCTCTGCAGCCCTCCACCAATCAGGCCTTTATGTAGAGCTGCCAGATGGAAGCAACTCCTTAATAAAAATTCACATGACAGCCCACTTGGAGTTTGCCAAGAGGCACCTAAAGGACTCTGACCATGAGAAAGAAGATTCTCTGGTCTGATGAAACCAAGATTGAACTCTTTGGCCTGAATGCCAAGCATCACATATGGAGGAAACCTGGCACCATCCCTATGGTGAAGCATGGTGGTGGCAGCATCAGGCTGTGGGGATATATTTCAGCGACAGGGAGACTAGTCAGGATCGAGGGAAAGATGAACGGAGCAAAGTTCAGAGAGATCCTTTATGAAAACCTGCTCCAGAGTGTTCAGGACCTCAGACTGGGGTGAAGGTTCACCTTCCAACAGGACAACAACCCTAAGCACACAGCCAAATCTCTGAATGTCCTTGAGTGGCCCAGCCAGAGGCCGGACTTGAACCTGATCGAACATCTCTGGAAAGACCTGAAAATAGCTGTTCAGCGATGCTCCCCATCCAACCTGACAGAGCTTGAGAGGATCTGCAGAGAAAAAGGGGACCAACTCCTCAAATACAGGTGTTCCAAGCTTGTAGCGTCATACCCAAGAAGACTCAAGGCTGTAATCGCTGCCAAAGGTGCTTCAACAAAGAACTGAGTAAAGGGTCTGAATACTTATGTAAATGTGATATTTCATTATTTTTTATAAATGTGCAAACTTTTCTAAAAACCTATTTTGCTTTGTCATTATGGGGTATTGTGTGTAGATTGATGAGCGGAAAAAACAATTCAATCAATTTTAGAATAAGGCTGTAACGCAACAAAATGTGGAAAAAGTATCATTGCTCATTGTGTATTTCTCGTTTCACTATTTATTTTCTATTATTATTTTTATTTATATTTTATTGTGTTCTGCAATGTTGGGAAGGGCTCGTAAGAAAGCATTTCACTGTTAGTCCACCTGTTGTTTAAGAAGCATGTGACAATTCAAATTCGATTTTGAATCTCTAGTTTTTCTGCTAGTGAGCGAAGTACACTCTTAGAACAAAAAGGTGCTATCTAGAACCTAAAAGGGTTCTTCAGCTGTCCCCATAGGTAAATCATTTGAAGAACCCTTTTTGGTTCCAGGTTTAACCCTTTTGGGTTCCATGTAAAAACCCTTTCCACAGAGGGTTCTCCATGGAACCCAAAAGGGTTCTCCTATGGGCACAGCAGAGGAACCCTTTAAGAAAAATTCTAAGAGTGTAGGTTGTTACGTTCCTCTGTTTCCTGAAGTCGAGCACAATGCAGGCTTTTCTTGGTGGACATCTTGAGGCAGATAGCTGGGCTTGGTTAAGATCATCCGATGATGTGTCCAGTACTCCTCTCCTCTCAAGAGGTGCGTAATGAGGACATCCCTGATATCAGTCCAAGACAGTCATGTTCAATGTTGCAAGTCTTAAGGGGTCATATTTATTTTTATTTACTTTTTGACTGCGGAAATCCATGAGAGTTAGTGTGCAATGCTCATGCTACATTTTCTAAGCGTTTCTAAGCGTGTGCTCCCCTAGCCATTATCTTCCCAGACTTACCCACAAGGCCTGCGCACCGCACCTCTGGGGACTACTGCTGCTCCGAGATCCCCTGCCGAGTTGCCTGGGTGGACTCCCAGTTACCATGTGTTGCCACGAGGAGGCCCGGCAGGAGTCTTAGTGAAGGAGAGGCTGTGTACTGTCAAGGGAAGGCTTAAGCGTATAGCTGCTTCCTGGTTTACCACAAGGGCTAGCCAGCGCCAGCGAGCTGTAAGCGAGAGGTTTGCAAGCAGGTGGGTAGTAGGCATGCACAACTGCACTAGATGCATCACAACACCTTGTGTGCTACATACACTCACACTAGGAGGAACATCTAAAATATTCACCCACTTCATATTTAATCTCAAGTTCCCTGAGAGTTCCAGTTCCCTCAAATGTTGTGAGTCTTTTTTATAGGGCGAGGCAGCTCTAACCAACATCTCCAATCTCGTCTCATTGATTGGACTCCAGGTTAGCTGACTCCTGACTCCAATTAGCTTTTGGAGAAGCCATTAGCCTAGTGGTTCACATAATTTTCCCAACCTACACTGTGAATGTTTAAATGATGTATTCAATATAGTCACCTAGAATGCATTTCAATTAACAGGTGTGCCTTGTTAGAAGTTCATTTGTGGAATTTATTTCCTTCTTAATGTGTTTGAGCCAATCAGTTGTGTTGTGACAGGGTAGGGGTGGTATACAGAAGATATCCCTATTTGGTAAAATACCAAGTTCATATTATGGCAGGAACAGCTCAAATAAACAAAGAGAAACGACCGTCCATCATTACTTTAAGACATGAAGGTCAGTGAATCCAGAAAATGTGAAGAACTTTGAAAGTTTCTTCTAATGCAGTCGCAAAAACCATCAAGCTCTCTAATGAACCTAGCTCTCATGAGGAGACCCAGAGTTACCTCTGCTGCAGAGGATAAGTTCATTAGTGTTAACTGCACCTCAGATTGCAGCCCAAATAAATGCTTCACAGAGTTCAAGTAACAGACACATCTCAACATCAACTGTTCAGAAAACTGATCAGGAAACTGTGTGAATCAGGCATTCACGTTCGAATTGCTGCAAAGAAACCACTACTAAAGGACACCAATATAAGAAGAGACTTGCTTGGGCCCAGAAACACAAGCAATGGACATTAGACCGGTGGAAATCTGTCCTTTGGTCTGATGTTCAAATTTGAGATTTTTGGTTCCAACCTCTGTGTCTTTGTGAGACGCAGAGACTGTGAACGGATGTTCTGTGCATGTGTGGTTCCCACCGTGAAGCTTGAAGGAGGAGGTGTGATGGTGTGGGGGTGCTTTGCTGGTGACACTGTCTGTGATTTATTTAGAATTCAAGGCACACTTAACCAGCATGGCTACCACAGCATTCTGCAGCGATACATCATCCCATCTGGTTTGCGCTTAGTGGGACTATCATTTGTTTTTCAACAGGACAATGACTCAAAACACACCTCCAAGCTGTGTAAGGGCTATTTGAACAAGAAGGAGAGTGATGCATCAAATGACCTGGCCTCCACAATCACCTGACCTTAACCCAATTGAGATGGTTTGGGATGATTTGGACCACAGGGTGAAGGAAAAGCAGCTAACAAGTGCTCAGCATATGTGGGAACTCCTTCAAGACTGTTGGAAAAGCATTCCTCATTAAGCTGGTTGAGAGAATGCCAAGAGTGTGCAAAGCTGTAATCAAGGGAAAGGGTAGCTACTTTGAAGAATCTAAAATATATTTTGATGTGTTTAACAGTTTTTTGGTTACTACCTTATTCCATATGTGTTCTTTAATCATTTGATGTCTTCACTATTATTCTACAATGTAGAAAATAGTACAAATAAAGAAAAACCCTTGAATGAGTAGGTGTGTCCAAACGTTTGACTGGTACTGTATATTCAATTCTTATTTACAATAAAAGAGACTCCAAAAGGAAACTGCGCTCTGGTACTTCTTGCTTTGCGGTAGCAGAGAGAATAGTCTATGACTTGGGTGGCAGGAGTCTTTGACCGTTTTTAGGGCCTTCCACTGATACCGCCTGGTATAGAGGTCCTGGATGGCATGGAGCTTGACTGCCATCCAGGAAAACAATAGAAAAAATAAGTAGCTAAGTGATTAAAATGGGTAACACAAATGAATTAACAATTTCACCAATTTAATAAAGGGCAGTTTTTTGTGGGGTTTTTTACAAATAGTTACATAGCCCCCAGCATGTTTACCTGTAGAATGGAATAGGTTATAAGCTTTCAATGATTCATTTCATTTGGTCAGTTCTAACATGTCAACATTGCCCATTTTAAACAGGGTTAAATATCAAGTTGTAGTAAATAAAGTTCAGATTCAGTCCACAGAAGACATGTGCTATAGTCAGAAAAACATTATCTCGTTGTTACGGCTCTCGTTTGTGGAATGACCGGACTAAGGTGCTGCGTGGTAGGCGTGCATCGTTATTTTTATTGATGACACCAAAAGCAAAATAACAAAAACAAAAGCCCACAGTTCTGTAAGGCAAAATAAACTATACAGAAAACCGTATCCCACAAAACCCCAAAGAAAAATGACAACTTATATATGATCCCCAGTCAGAGACAACGATAGACAGCTGCCTCTGATTGGGAACCATACTCAGCCAAAAACACAAAGAAATAGAAAACATAGATTTTCCCACCCGAGTCACACCCTGACCTAACCAAACATAGAGAATAATAAGGATCTCTAAGGTCAGTGCGTGGCACTCGTCTCTTCGGTCTCAGCTAGCAAGGATAGATACAGAAACGAAACTCATCAAATACACTCGCTGGAAATAAACACTTTACCTCATGACTTATATCAACATCCTTACCTTGCCCTTTCACTAAATATATTGATTACTCTGACCAACAACCATAGCTTAAGAATGCTGAGTGCTAATGGTAGCTTATTAGCATTAGCCAAACCTTATGCAGAACGAGACTAGCTAGCTGGTTAGCTACCACCAACCCTGCACAAACCTGTGGCTAACTCTGCTGCTATCGCTGAACTTTGACTTTATGGCCGTTCTGCCCTCTCCACCTCATTCACTGCTGCCTGCTCGTGCTCAATTTGCTCAAACAGATCACTTTTTTGCTTATCTTTCTGAAGAAGTTCAGAATATCCATATTTACTCTGTGCTATACTGCAGACTGACTGAGTTACAAGAGTTTTGCTTAGTGATGAAATTGACATCTAATCGGTGTTGTAGGGGTGGGGAGGGGTTAAGGGACGTGAGCATCCAGTGCGTTGTGAAATCTCAACCAATCACAGCAGGAACCGCGTCACTCCAGAGGCACTCTCCTCGCAGAGTCGACAGAAAGCAGAGTAACCTGTTTTCAGGAACACAGTATTTTCAACCTAACTTCTGTGTCTTTTATATACTGCAAAACGCGTTTGGTTATGAAAACTCATATCAGCTTAAAATTAAAATAAATGTAAACATCCGAGGCTGGACCAAAATCATTCTTGGCTGAAGCCCAGGACTAATGATGCCACTGTGGTGGATGCTATCAATCCTAACATGTTCACTCATAGCCCCGACAAATAAGCATATTGATTCGAAAAGGGACCATATTGTTCTACTTTAAATCCCCTCTGTTAGTACAAGGGTTAGCCATCAAACCTGCAGTCCCAGGATAAGTGAAAAACACAACTAGCACAAACACACAACTCCATTCATTGTCAGTCTGGAGTTAGCGCTATGCTATGCTAAGCATGTGTTAGCTGGTACACCTTTACCCTACAATGACCCATCCCCATCCCTTCAATGCCCTGTCTGTCTACCTTGCTGAGCAAGGGCCTCTCGCCTGTCTCTCCTTATTGTCCTGTCCTATTGGGGAAGACGGTAAACGAACACCGTCGCACTCATTCAGCCAATTCAATATGGCCGCCACCCGATCCCCTGTGAAGTTGTGGGTCAGCTTCTCTCAGCGAGATCTGGTTGCCTCAGCAAGAACAGGGCGATAGATGGGTGGAGAGATCCATTTCACCTCAGCATGGGAGATGTCTCATTGTTAAACATTGAAGAGAGAGAGGAATGAAGGGAGTGGAAGAGATAACAGGAGAGGACAGAACAAGGTGGTTGAGATTGAGGAAAACTGACCTAACAAAAAAAAAATTTGTGAACAATGTGAATGTCAAGAATAAAATAGATTTCTTCAAACAATGGTTGAACATGTGAAAGTAAGTTAAGCCTGGTCCTAGAAGAGTTCATAGATAAGAGTGAAGGGAGATGGTTAAATATGAAAGGGGTTAAGCTGGTCCTAGAACAGTTGGCGTAGATGCGAGTAAATGAGGCGGTCTGGGAGGATGAGAATAGAGCTTTAACATGGTGAGAAGTCAGTGAACGTGAACTATACTGTTTTTTCATAGGCCTCAAGATAACAAGGTGAAGAAGCTCATTACATTCAGGAGAAAGCCTGTCTCTCCACAATAGACGTTTCACCCCCTGCTACTGTATAAGCCATAGTGCGAAGTGAACTATGGCCAAGGCTCTAAATTTAAAATGTTCATTGGTACCACTGATGCGCCTACTTTAAAAATGTAAGGAGCACCATGTGAAATATAGGAGAATAAGAAACAACTCTTTTTTTAATTCTAGCTACTTTTGAAGCCCATGTCGTTCCCTAGAAACGAATATGTAACACTGTAAAGACATCTGTTTATTACAACATATAAAATGTTGAAATTAGAAAGTCATTTGTGGAGTATTAGATTGTTACATTGTGTTAAAGCACAATTGTCCTATTGGCCTGTTGAGATGCATTACATTGAATTGTACAATGTTTCTTTACAACTGTCAGGTTTGTGATGACAACATGCAAGAGATCTGTCATTCATTCATTGCAATGATCGTTGATCTCCAGAAGAAGCTATCCCTTTTCCTTTCTTTCTGTGCCCCCAAATGTTTGGATATACTGGTCAAGTTACCTGGGCTCGGTTTCCTGATAGCGATGGATTTTTAGGATTATGAGTGTTTTAACAATGCATCTTTCCTACAACGGCCGAAGATGTAACATGCGTTTCCTAAAACACCACGCAGATAAAAAATGTTTACTAAGTGCGTCGATGCTGATACGAAAGACAGATCTGCTCTCAAAATAAAAGTCTTGGTCGGACAGCAAAATATTTTTGTCGCACTTTATCCAGGCTGCATCACATCCGGCCGTGACTGGGAGTCCCACAGGGCGGTGCACAATTCACCCAGCGTCGTCCGGGTTTGCCCGGGGTAGGCCGTCATTGTAAATAAGAATGTGTTCTTAACTGACTTCCCTAGTTAAATAAAGGTTAAATAAAACAATTAAAAAATGTAGAGCCTTGACTATGGCTTGTGTTAACTGCATTCTTCAGAAAGTATTACAATTCAGGCACTTTGCAGCGAAGCTAGTCAGGTCCATAATTATTGGGACCTTGATAAAGATGAGCAAAAAAGGCTGTATAAAATAAATAATAGAACTACTGAGCTACATTGTATGCAAAAAAGAAGGGAAATTAGAATCCGTAGTATCCCTGAATCATGTTTAGTACATACTATATAATGTTGTAGTATACTGTAGAATACTATAGTAAATACCACAGTATTATCCACAATTAAACACTATAGTAAATACTACAGTAATGTTCACCAAAACACTAGTCTGAAAAAAACACTGCAGTTTTGTAACTATGGTAAATAATACAGTATTTAATTAGAATATTCCCTTCCCATTCCCCTCCCCCATATAAATAAGTGAGAAACCTACATGCCAAGTATAGACCATATATCGTGTTACTTACAGGATATAGAAAAGAGCAGAATAAATTGAAAGAGCTAGACTATCTGTTCAGACCCCAGTCCCACAGTTATGGCCAATTGGCTTTTTTAGTATTTCTCCAGTAGGTTTCCTCAATGAGAAAGCCTCCACTTCTATGTCAAAGATAATAAAACAAAAACACTAAAATTGTCACGTTCGTCATAATGATCGGACCAAGGCGCAGCGTTGTATGCGTACATTCTCGTTTTAATTAATGAATGAACAAAAACAACAAACAACCAAACGTGAAGCTATACAAACTAGTGCTGACAGGCAACTAAACATAGACAAGATCCCACAACTAACAATAGGGAAAATGGCTACCTAAATATGATCCCCAATTAGAGACAACGATAAACAGCTGTCTCTGATTGGGAACCATATCAGGCCAACATAGACATACAAAAACCCTAGATGACAAAAACCCTAGACATACAACAACTAGAGTACCCACCCTAGTCACACCCTGACCTAACCAAAATATACAGAAAAACAGAGAATCTAAGATCAGGGCGTGACAATAACAAATACTACAGTTATGTCCACAGATGTATACTACAGTCCACAAAATCACTACAGTAAATACTACAATATACTACAATCCGCAAAAACATTACATTAATTACTGTAATATATACTACATTTTTCTTTTAGTACAGTATCTATACTGTAGTTAACTGTAAATACTATAGTATACTACAGTAAATATTACAGGAAAGTCTGCTAAAAGACTACAGTGAATACTATAGTATTTACACCGTATTATTTTTTCATGTGGACTGTTCCAGATAAATCTCGTCCACTGGAGTGTTGCATTGCTCACAAAGCAAAACCACTATATCCTGAGTCCTTTAAAGCCCTTCCTCTGCCTCTCTCCCCCCTCACCCCCTTTTCCCTCCCTCCCTTCATCCCTCCATCCCTGCGTGCCACCACATACACATTTGGAGATCTGGGTCAACCCTGTCTGTTCTCCCGCTGTTGCGGAAGAGTGGAAAGAAGGAAAGAAGGGAGAAGAAAAAGAAAAGGAGAGGTGAAGTGAATCAAAAGGACGTTGGGGTGACATCTGGTTGTGCTTCCAGGACGACAACAACAACAACTCAAAGCAGCAGCAGCAGGGACAAAGGCTGCCCTTATTTGACCTTTGAGCTGGGTGACTTGTAAACAGTCACGACACACAGCAGACTTTTTCCCCTCCTTCTGCATGGGGCTAAGGGAAGAAACGATATGTTTTTTTTTTTCATTCTTGCCAGCTCTCTCTCTCTCTGGCCTCAAGTCCTACTCTCCCCCCTCCTTCACTCACTCTCTTTCTCTCTCACGCCAAGCTTCCTGCTTTCCTGTCAGGCATATATCAGGCCAGTCAGCTGTGAAGGGTCTGACAAACCTCAGGGCTATTCAGTGGGGCCGGCGCGACGCGATTCATTTAAAAAAAGAGCGATTGAAATAAGCCCTGGCACAGTAGTTGCTGAGTAAGCAGGGGCTGTCTGCGTCTCGTCGTGGTTTTGCTTTGTAAACTCCCCTCACTGACTACACACACACTGCTACACACATGAATGCACACACACACACAGACAAGCACATACACATACAGATATACACACACACTCGCCCTGTGGCTAGCCTGGGTCCCCACCCCCATTCTCTCTCTATTGTCCTCAGCACATGGTGTTGATTTAGTGCTATGTTCGGGGGCTGTCATTCATACACTAGTGTGTGTGTGTGTGTGTGTGTGTTTTTCCTTTTCTATTTTCTATTCAATGTTTTGAGAGATAACAAAGGCATGGAGGTTTGTGTTGGGCCACAACTGATGTCAAAAGCCTGCATTGGGTGGGTTGGGGTTTTTCTGTCTTTTATCAAAGGGGAAGTGTGTGTGTGTGTGTGTGTGTGTGTGTGTGTGTGTGTGTGTGTGTGTGTGTGTGTGTGTGTGTGTGTGTGTGTGCGGGCGTTTGCCAGAAATTAACCATGGCTGACAGTTGAGTTGATGTAATTAGGGTTATACGGGTCCATTTCATGCCAAGCCATGGTACATGACATCTATGACAACCCTTTTATACTGTGTAATATGGGCCTCAAAGGTCACAAACCATCAACAACCCCCACTGTGTATAAGCCCTCCTTAGAGAGCGTATGACTGCCCATATTACCTGTTTTAATTCTCATTGATTGGGTGCCCTTTTTTTTCTGCAAATGAAAAAATATATATATAATAAAATTCACATAATTTCCTACTCTTCTCTTTTTCCTAGAAAAAGGAGCTAGCTGCTGATTCAGGTCAAAAGGCAGAACCTTCACACACAACAGACCGCTAAACCCATTACAATTTCACAGTGCTCGAAAAGTGGAGGCCTACGCTCGGAGAGAAAAAATCTAAACTCTCACCCACACAGTGGCACTGAAATAGCAAAATGAAGCTCACAACAGGAGCAATAGTCTGCAATGCATTATTTAGTTTATAAAAAGAAAGTCAGCTTTGCCTTTCATGATTGGGAAAATCAGGCTAGATATATGAGTAGCCAGAGCAGAGTCCGTATTCAACTCGTTGCATCATTTCCCATCTTTAGCTGGGGGGCAGCATATGCTAGCAGAGTTGCTAATCTTGCAGGGCCGGTGCCAACTGGGGACCTAGCCAAGGGCCTATGGGCACTTCTAGTGGAGTGGAAATGGTGCAGAACTGGTGCAGTATCAGGTTTTGCATTGTGTCTTGCTGACTGTCATTACACGAAGCTACTCATCAGTGCTTCAACCAAGCTTGCAACCCTAACTGATGACTGTTCTGCAGCCAAATGATGATGATGCTCAAGTAGAGAACCTGGAGTTGGATCAGTACATCTTTATTTCCTGAGTTTGGAGTTCTACCTTGCGCCATGTTTTTGGGGGACATTAGATAGCCTTGGTATATACACTGGATGCACAAACACACTCACATGCTTGCACACACACACCTCATTAAGGTTAGGCTACATTATTTCACAGATAACATAGGGTCGTCAAGGAAACGGTGAGGAATTGTTGTCGTAACATAATATGTTTGTGTATTTTTTCACGGTATATCCAAAGTCGGGAATATAGCAGATAGAAATCAGTGTTGGGAAGACCGAAGGCCTTGGAGGGCAGCGGAAGAGCAGAGACGGCCTCTTTTCTCCTGCCTTTTCCTGGAATTGTTCCCCATTGTTAAAAACACAGAGAGCTCTGATAGAACAATCGAGCCGAAAAACAGCTGGCTACCTGCTGTCAAGATGGCAATAGGCGGAAATCCACCAATAAACACTTGGCTTTGTTTCAACTGAGGTCTCCGGTAGACTATTCAGCTTTAAGGGCCTTGTCCTATTGCCATTTTTTCAAACTTCCATTCACCTTAGCCATGAGGTCATCTGCTATGCTAAGCACAGAAAATAATTACAAAAAAAAAGTTAATTTCCGCACCAAAGTCACGTTCAAATTCACCCGTTTTCCAGGTTAGGCATATGTGTATACAAGAACTATAGCAGAAATCAATAGACAATCCAAGGTCTTAAGCAAATCTTTCAAAGTGACAACAACTGGTTAGATAACTTTATCGATTGCACTGTTAACCATTGTGAAATGTCCTACTGAGCGTGTTAGATATTTCCTTTGGACCATCTAGGCCATATCATAGTATTTCTATTTACACATCATAAATACCTTGTCTCGTTGAGATAAAATCTTGGCCCTTGGACTGGCGGGCTTAGCATCAATAAGACAATGTAACTTCGGAAGGCATGTGACCGGTGCACAGCGCCCTTGAACCCGACATCGTCTAATTGCCCATTGTGACACTCCAAAGGTTCACGGGGTGGCAATAATTTGTGTTTATCTATGTCAGATCGACCTCTAACTATGAAATTGTCAGGACCTACTAAAGATTACCACACACAAGGGGCTGTGAACTTTGACGGGACACTTTGTACAGGGTAGTTGTGCAGGGTAACTCACCAAGAATAACCTTTGTTGTCTAATGTTTATTCCGTACACTCATTGGACTAGTACAACCTATCTACAGGTTTACAGATTTGTTTGTTACATGGCACTTCGGGAATAGTTTATTTTTAGCGGTTCACAGCAAATATCTTTGATAATTGTTTTCCTGATCAAATGAGTAAATTGGTCAAAAATAATTGCACCGATTGGCCTGTAGGTGGAGCTGTTATAAGCAGTCTCACTTAAACCCTCATATCCTCCGCCCTGTTTGACCGAAAGACTTGAACTTTGTATGTAGGTGTCCCATAAGGCCCATCAGGGTAGATTTTGTTTAGAGTGCTTGCTTTGTTATCCAACTGATCTTGTGTCCTTTCTGTCATCGTGTGAACACCGTTCATTGCTGCTCGCAGCTATTTTTTGAAAATATACTTTTAAAGTATTTTGGATGATCATTGGATAGATAGAGATAAAGGTGAAATGTAGAAGGGTGCTGAAAGAGCAGTGGGACGGATTCAAACCCATGCTGGCAGTGGTACATTGTACATGTGCTCCAACGGGCAGCGGCTAGACCACCCCAGACCAGGAATAGTTTCTATGTGCGTGTAGCACATATTTTTCTAAGTAAGTCCCCCTTCTTGGAATCATCTATGACCTTTAGACTTGTGTTTATCACTGTGATCTTACTACCTGTAACCTCTAATAGCTTACCCTTGGACCTAACATTGGGTTAATGGCTAACTTTGACGGAGTGAGGTGAACACAGTTACTGACGGATCAGTAACTCCCCTAACCAGCACATTGGGCAATCATGTGACACAGAAACAGTCACGGTGGGGCATTACCCATGAGTACTGATTTTGTCATGAAGGTGAAAACAGTGCTTTGTGGTGATGTAATCCAAGATGGGAGTTGGGTGAGCCAATCAGAGTGCAGTTTGTTTGACAACACCTTATCGTACGTGTTAGTGAGATTGCCGCAAAAAAAGGAGACAGACCAAACAACCTGGAAAATTCTGACGTCGTCCGGATAATGTACACGTCAACTACAGAGATTTGTTTTTTTTGTCTTTTTTATCAATGTAGAAAATCTGAAAAGAAAGTAACTATAGATTTCCATCTGGAAAAGTCTTTGGAAAACAATGTTACTACACTGCTTCTTGTCTCGAGGAAGAAAAACCTCATTGCTTACTTAGTTAACTATTGATAGACAATTACTTGAGCACACGTATTTCTGTATGCATGTTTTTAACGCCTCAACATTATAATGTGTCCCTGAAATTCACTCAGTGTCTGGCAAAAGGTTCCTATTCCCGCAATGAAAAACAATTAAAACATGTTTTGTTTTTTATCTAGTATATACTGTGAACATGTGAGTGGGAGGATTCTACTGCATATCAACTGCTATTCTGTCAACCATTAACTGCCTGCCTTGAAAATGATTCATCTCTGTTTGACCTCCAAAGAATGACAAATTCATGTTTGGGCTTGGCTCCCCATTCCTTCTAACATAGGAGCTGGTTGGCTTGGCACAAATAGGAATTGGCAGGGAGCTGAAGCCACTCAAAACTCTCTCTCTCACACATAGACACACAGACACACACGCACGCACGGGCTTCCCGCCAAGTTGTTGTCCAATAGTCCGACTGAATATGAAGGAAAGCTGAGTGTGTGTGTGAGTGTCAAACGCACTCTCCTCAACCACAAGGTCATCCAGTCCAGCCCAGCCCCTCGTACCCACACAAACAGCTTTACACCCCGCTTCGGTCTCTCAGGGTCGCCTGAGATGTGATTCCTTTCCAAATCAATTTCCAAAATGGCTGCCCCGGGTGAAGAGAGGATAAGCCGACCTCTCGCTGTGACTGCTTTGCCAAGTCTAGGAGAGTGCAATCGGCTTTGCAGTCAGGAGTAGTGTTACTCATACGCTTACTTGCTGAACTCTTACTTGTTGTGAAACTCAAGGCCTTTCTGTATTTATATCATACCAATTACATAATACAAAATAATATAGATGATGATAATTTTGTGTATTTGTCAGTGCAGCATGGTCAGTGTAGGATTTGCTGTTGTCAGTCCTTTTGGCCAAATGGACTTCACTTTACATCAAAATGTGCGTCACTTATGCGTAAACAAGAGTAGTAAAAAAAACGGCCGGTCCATGCCCGAGTCCCAGTAGCCTACGCCCCCCCCCCCAAACGCTGACCTGCAAAAGTGCTAACCCTCTCCCTGTCATCTCTCTCTTCCCGCCCGCACGCTAAAACATGCACAAGCGAGCGAGCTGTGCTGCAATTAAAGCTGAGTGTGAGTCATGGGTTGCACAATAATGCTGTGCTGCGTAATCATATAACACCGGTTTATCTGTCTGCCAAGGGCACCTAGTGTACTCTGCCCTGCCGCCCAGGGCTGTGCTGTGCTTTGTTGTGACAGTGTGACAGAAAGAGATGAAGAACGATACATAGCTAGAGAGAGACCAGAACAAATAAGAGGAAGAAAAGGGAGAGAAAATGGCTTTGGTGGGTGTGAGAGAGGGAGAATGGAGTTAGAGAGGTGTAGAGATAGGGAAAAAGTGGGGAGAAGAGGGGTGTCGACAGGTGGGTTGTGGCTGGGGAGACAGCCCAACAGATTGGCTAAAGCCACTGATGTTTTCTAGCTCACTCAGCTCGTCTTAGCTCAGAGAATACAGCCTGCCAAGTGCCCTGCCTCACCTCTGGGACATGACACACTAACACACGCACACAGCTCACACATATTCAAGGCTTACACACGCAAACACACAACTCATGCACACACTAACACACAACTCGCACACACTAACACACGCTCACGTAAGTCTCGAATGAGTGTGTCAGGCTTACGTTAGTTGTTTGTTAGTGTGTGTGAGTTGTGTGTTAGTGTACATGAGTTGTGTGTCAGTGTGTGAGCTGTTTGTCAGTGTGTGCATGAGTTGTGTGTTTGCGTGTGTAAGCCTTGAATATGTGTGAGCTGTGTGTGTGTTAGTGTGTCATGTCCCAGAGGTGAGACAGGGCACTTGGCAGGCTGTGTGTGTCATTCAAGGCAGTCGCGGTGGGGCGTTATGTCTGCAGGTTATGGCACGGGCGGTTAATGCTGTAGCTGAACCTAAATGCTGTAGAATAGACTATAGGAATGGTCTATTATTAAGCAATTTGCAGAGAACAGTTTGAATGTGCACTGACACTCTCCAGCTATGCTATAGTCTAGACCCGAGGCTATGAACCAAGAGCAAATGAATTGGGACTGATGCATTGTTGCTAAGCGACACTGACACACTATAAAATGTTTGTTTGGAGATCCATGTGCTCTTTGGGCCAAATCCCATCTTGAGCAGCACATACCTATATCCAACATTTCTGTAAACTATGCATCGCTGTTATAGAGAGATTTGTGCCAATATCCAACACAAATCTCAAGCGAGTATTTGGCCCTCATGCCTATAAAACGGGTCGTATTCTATATGAACAAAACATAAGCAAACAGACCGGAAACGGTGAAGGACTTGCTACGGTGTTCACAAATAAATACGACCACGGACAATTACCATTTGTTAGTCAGGACACGGGGTTGTTGAAAGGTGGCTCAAAATAGGGATGGAAAGAGGAATGGGAACAACGCTATAAAACAGATTACAGGAGGAAGAAGGAACATGAAACAACACAGGTATAAAGATAATATGTAAATTCTTCACAGAGAGGGAGAAAGAGAGAGAGAGAGGGAAAGAGAATGTAAAATGGCTATTGTTTTCATCCCAGCTGATTCTGTTGGACAGAGTGGAATTCCCCTGTTCATGCAGAAGGCCTTGTGTTCCCACGTCTGGTGTATGTCCAAAATCCCACCCTGGGAAATTGGGTGTCATCTGGGATGCAGTCCTGGTTTTCGGTGTTCACCACGCCCTCACATCTTGTTTGAACGAGACTAGCTCGGATAAATGACTTGTAAAAGGGGCTGATAGTTTTAGAGCGGCGAGGCCTTCATGGCGAGGCCTTCATGACGAGGCCTTCATGGCGGGGCCTTCATGGCGAGGCCTTCATGGCGAGGCCTTCATGGCGAGGCCTTCATGGCGGGGCCTTCATGGCGAGGCCTTCATGGCGAGGCCTTCATGGCGAGGCCTTCATGGCGAGGCCTTCATGGCGGGGCCTTCATGGCGGGGCCTTCATGGCGAGGCCTTCATGGCGGGGCCTTCATGGCGGGGCCTTCATGGCGAGGCCTCGCGAGGAATATAGCGGCCGGGGCCGGATGACAAAAACAGAGGGGAAGCTGGAAAATGTCTGAAAATGTTGCGCAGTTGACGGTTTGATTAATGTGCTAGATGTCGTAAAACCATTTCCTTGACACAAGGACTTGCGAGGAGGGCCTCTTGTTTATTTTTAGGATTCTCTCATCCAGACCAGGCAGAAATAAAGTGACGTGCACATATGGGGTCTGCTAGCAATTCATCTATTTCCGTTTAGGATATGTAAGTAGCGGAGGTAGCATGCTAGCTCCCTGAGTAAGCTTTGTGACCTAACACAGTCTAGCAGAGAATCTATTACCATTTAGAATAAATATGTAGCGGAGATGGTTCTCTGAAGTACAATTGCAAGATGAGTAAACATCATCTTAGATGTGAATACTTGTGTTACCTCCCGAGCAAGTTTTTAGCTTAGTGGGCTAAAACGGTCTTCTGTTGGGCAGACAACCTGTTTTTTAAACCTGCTAGTATACTCTAGGATACTGGACCCTCTTGCTGCTCAACTCTCAACTTGCTAGTTGGTTAAAAAGGTCAATGTGACTCGGTTGGTCACATGATCAACATGTTGCATCACATGGGCCTACCATTCCTTAATCATCACGTTGTGTCTTTTCTGAGTGGGTGAGCCAAATGTACCTTTGGAAGGGGCAATAGCCAACCCAGCACCCTCCCCTAGAATCTGCCTTGTTCCTCTGTGAGACACTTGGAAAAAAGCTTCAGTGTCAGGAAAAAAGAGATCTTCATCTCCTGTCATCCACTTTAACCTGATACTTCAGACTTAAACTTTTGCCTTATTATCTTTTCAGAAACTCCACTTTAATGGGCTCGCTCCCTTGGAGTGGCCTGAAAACTCTGTCTGTCTGGACATTACCTAAGCTGTCATTATTTGCAGTTTCTTGCTTCGGGGCCTAGTTACATCATGGTGAACTTTGCCATGCGACGCTGATGTTATTTCTGGCAGCCCTGTGTTGCGTACCTGAATGGAGAATATCTGGCTTAGCACCCCGGCAAACTATCTGGCGAAGAGGAAAAACAGGGAAAACAGGAAAAACATTTTTTTTATCCCGTAACAGCCCAGACCATAAAAGAATCCATGAAATTGAAGCGGCACTTCGTCGATGAGTTTACCATTCTCTCGCCCCGAAGATGCATGTGGATATCGGAAAGAGTGAATCGAGGGGGAAATTGCAGAGCGTGGCAGAAAATACCCCAAGATGAAGGGTTGCATCACAGTAGGGATAGCCTAGAAGTGTTTTGCAGATACTGCTACTCAAAGATAATCCAAACTCAATGGTATTTTGCACCAATGCACAAACGTGGTGTGTTTTGGGTTTTGCTCGCCTTTCTCCATCAGGGGAAATATTTAATGGCCTAATATTCGTTTTGTTTAAGTTGAGGTATGGAACTGTCGAGGTGAGGAATGTAGGCTAGCATAATCTTTGGATCTTCTTTTTCACATAAATGAAAGCCTTATTTTGCTGGTGTCCACTAGTGAAGCTTTTCAGTTTGCATATCATATGATTTTACTCTTCTATCCTCTTAGGAATTTGTGTCCTCAACTGCTTTGTGATTTTGCTCTCTCCATATTTTCCCACACTGGAGAAATTGCGGGGTAGATTCCAGCAATATCCCCACACGCTTGCGAAGAGTGTGCGATCATAGGCTCGGTTGTCTGCTATTTTTCAAAATGTCCCCTTACAGTATGTTACTGAATGCAGACTATTATTTTAATTAAATGCCCCCATCCCCCGTTCCTTCTCTCACCCATCCTGCTTAACTGCTAGTCCTCACACACCCCTTTCTCCGCCCATCCTCCCCCAACTCCCTCCCCCTCAGTGTGGCGGCTTTGCAGATGTGGCACATCTGGCTCCAGGAGTGACTCATTATTATTCGCTCTGATGTTACACTCCTCTCTCTCTCTCTTTCTCTCTCTCTCTCTCTCTCTCTCTCTGTCTCCTGCTGCCATGGCAACTGATGAATGTTTGGCAGGAAGCCCTAGTCGGAGGATTCAGGGATGAATAAGAACCTAGCAATGTGTGTGTGTGTGTGTGTGTGTGTGTGTGTGTGATAGAGAGAGTGGGAGGGATGGAAAAAGAGAGAGAGAGGGAGGGTATAGAGAAAAGGGGAGGGAGGGAGGGAGAAGGGAGTAAGCTCTCAGTAGTTTGGCTTCGATCCAGGGCAACCATAATGCCTGGCTGAAATGAGGCCCTTGGCAGAACACCAGGTCTCAGAGAACAAAGATGTGTGCTTCTAACGCCGGCGACAGGGCCCCGCTTGGCAGCCTCTGCGTTTACCCAGCAGCCTTTGCCTTGGCAGCCCGCCACCCTTTCCTTCCAGGCCTGCAAAGAGGATTAGGGTGGAGGGAGCGAGGGAGAGAGAGCGAGAGCGAGAGAGGGGAAAAAGAAAGCCTTGTTTTTCTCTTGTCTCCTCACTTTGCCCCTGTGACATCACCGCCTCTCCTCCGTTTCCAGATGCACACCGTCCAAAAGTGTTTTTCCCCTCTCTCTCCAAACGCGCCATTTTATTTGAGTTGGCCTTCCATTTTATAAACGGTGTCGTCAGTCGCTATATTGAGGGTAAGTCTGAGCGCCCAAAATGGCATCCTTCTCGGTAGTATGACTAACTGCACTTGTAAGGACTAGGAGATTAAGATCTGCACCACATGCCTATGCAGTTTCCAAGCATTGACTTTGAATGCAAAACGCTGCTTTGTGAAAGTGATGCAAAAACATCACACCCCCTCCTATACAATAAAGTGCTCGTGCTGTGACATTACCAGGATATTGCATCACTCAGTACTGCAACACTGCATCAAAGATCAAAGCACTGCAGTCAACTCCGCTTCTCGAGACTGTCGCCACTTTAAAAAAGCAGCAAAGTCAATGCTGCAGCACCCATTATTATTATTTTTTTTCAATCAGCATTCGTTACCTCTGCTTATTGATCTGCCAAAGAAGCATTGTGGACAATCAACAGGGTAGTACATTTTCCTTCGGCTCCATCCAAGAAGCTATCTCTTTAAGTGGCATATGCCTCAGCCGTTCGCACCATAACAGGCTGTCAGGGTCAGAGAGTGGATTCATCGCAGCAAAGCAGGAAGTGATTTGGCAATTTAGTGTGTGCACACTCAGCGAGCTGTGGGCAGTTGTCTGAAGCGTAGACCACACTATTTATTAATGTCTGTGTGCACACTGTAACCTAGCTTTAAGTGCTTTTTAGGGGAGCAGTGAGGAGGGCATTAAATGTGGGATCTTTTTTCTATCTAAGGCATGGGCTTAGTTCGTGTCAAGCTCGGATGTTTAAGACGAGAGAGAAAAAACCCTGTCTGTAAACAGGAAATGCTTCATTACTTAGAATGTCCTGATAGGAGAGTGATCTCCATAGTAACCCTTTCCTTCCTGCATTGACAATAACAACATGACATTATAATGATGATGATTTGGTTTCCCCTCCATTGCGCCACACTTGAAGTCAACTGTTGATGACGATAAACTAAAGTGTGATTTCAAGGAATCGGGAATAAGTCATCTTTTGTACATTTTTTCCTAATAATGTTTTTCGGATGAGTTTACACAGCATGTTGCTTTTGTGTCTGTCAGAACCAACTGTGCAAAAATAGCCAATAGTGCTAGGTCAGTGACTCCAAGCTTAGTCACAAACACAATGTCATCGACCCCATTCTAAAATAAGTCCATTAGTCCATTAGGTCTATAACTAGCTAATGGTTTTCAGTTAATAACGTAAGAATTCGGGCCTTGAGGAACACGTTGCAACAACCTCAGCCCACAAGATGAATTCCCCTAAATGGTAGGTTAGGCACCACAGTAAGCCTACACTTTCTTGGCAACTACGGAAGATGTCCTCTGACAAAAATAGTACAAATTTCATTTCGAATGCATTTCAATCAAATGCACACGTTAAATCAAATACCTCGGAAAGGAAATGACCTTTGGGACTATAAGGCTAATCATTTAGAAGCACTGGGAGCCAAACAGCCATTTATTTGGAACTCTGTCAGATGCTTCCCGACAGAGGCAAAAGTAAAAGGCCATTTGTTTTCTTTTTGCTCTCGAGAGCAACATGCAGCAGCATGCGCTCATAACTTCAAAGCACGTGTGCTGTGTACAGTAATGCTTAATTCACGAAAAGTACTGTTTAAAAATTTAAAGGCTTTAACACATCAAAGAGAAGCCACTACAAAGCCATTTGTTCAATTATTAAACAACTTCCATGCTGTTAATTTGCCCCAGTCGCATACTGGAAGGCTTGCGCATATAACCACCTAGTTACTGAGTCTACAGACAGATTACAGAGAAACAAAAGTCCATTGACTGAGTCATAAGGGGGGTTTGCCGAACCGTAAACATTCCTGGTCAAGGGCAAACTGATAAGGTGAATTATTTTTTTTATCAAACATGTCCTCACTCCCTAGCTTTGGCAAGCAAATGCATGGAGTCATGTGGTTCAGATATCGTCTTTATTTGTTTTTGTCATCATTGGATACTTTTGCGAATGGCCTGGAGTCCATCTGAACAAAGCTGGTGACAGTGTGACCTCAAAGTCACCTTCTCCAGACTGCTTTTCCTGCGATTCTTTCCCATTGAGCAGATTTCCCTCCCATGTGAAACGCTAAGCTGAATAAACTGACTCCTTTGACCCTCTTCCTCGCCATGAGGCCATGTCTACAAATATCACATCTGACTAACTCCAACCTCCAACCAACTGGGAACCTTTTCAAGGGCCCTTGCCCAAGAGTCATGCAGGCAAGGAATGGCTGACCTGAAATAACTTCCAAGTAACACTTGACTTTAAGCCAACAGGTATGACGTGATCATAACGCATGGTAGGACTTGTCATATGACACTCTTATTCATGCGTTGCACATTTCATCACCATATTGATTCGAATGTTCTTTTTTAGGATTGATGCCCAGCTGAGTATTCTACTCAATGCAGTCTCAATGAACGCTGATGAAGATTTAGTCTAAAGTACATTACTGTGGCCTGGACACCCAATGACATTTCAAAAGGAGGCAAATAATTAGTAAGACAAGCTTTTGTCATCGTTGTGATGTCGGCAGATTTACATTAGATACCGTATAACTTTAGCTCTCTAAGATAGAGGGGAGAGCACCGAAATGTGAGTTAATTTGACGACATCATAATGTTGGCAAAGCTGTTTTCTACTAATTATTTGTCTACTTCAGGAAATGTCATCGTATTTCCAGGCCACTATAGTGTACATTTGACGAAACAGTCATCAGCCCCCTGTTCAGAAAGACATCATTAACCATCGGTCAGACATTAATATGCTGCGGCATCTGTAAAACGTTGATAACAATGGCAACAACGCAACCGAGTGACGGATGTGCAACCCATGAATAATACCTTAGTATCATATAATGATCCTCAGTTGTCGCCAAAAACAACACATAAAAAGACATAATAATAATATAATTATAATATATTAATAATATAATTATTAATATAATATAATATAAGGGTAGCAATGCACCAGTACCTGTTGGCTTTAAGCGAAATGTTACCCTAATTTCTCTTTAACCACTCTTGCCATTCTCTTCCTCAGACCATTAAGAAGAATGATTAAAAGTAACAATGGCAGGCTCATGTCAAGACACTGTGGCAACCTGTGATTGCGTGACATGTAGTCCTCTGGGTTTGTGTGTGAGCCGCTGTTCAAGCTGCCACCAAAGTTGGAGCACCTGGGGATGCTGAGTGATATCAGCATGCCACATAAGCCACCAGAGTGCCCTCACCCCCCTCCTTCATCCCTCCCTCCCTCCCCATCCCATCAGCAGATCAGCAGATCTTAGGGTCTTCCAACCTTCGTGACAAGCCACAATAGATGCTCAAGTGGGTTGTTATGCATGTAGGTGAGGGCAAGGGAGGGAGGAAGTGTGTGTGTGTGTGTGTGTGTGTGTGTGTGTGTGTGTGTGTGTGTGTGTGTGTGTGTGTGTGTGTGTGTGTGAGGATAGGGGTGTGTGTGTGTATTATTTGTGTTAATATGTGTGTGTGCATGCGTCTGTGACTTTGTGTTTGTGTCTGTGACTGACTTTCTGTATGTGTGTGTAAACTGTAATCACACCACATAAGGGGATTGTTTTTCTTCACGCCGGCCCAGCTCAAGACAAGGCCACAAGCGTAAGGGATGTTCCCACTCTAATTAACCAGCTTACTAAAGAGTCTTAAGTGAAACAAGAGGGTTACCTTGCTGCTCTGCAGACGTCTTGGCATGGTAGCGGAGAAATGTCGAACCACACTCGCGTTGTGTGTGTGTGTGTGTGTGTGTGTGTGTGTGTGTGTGCGCATGTGTGTGCTCGTATTATTAAATACATACTCAAATGTACAACACACAATGCAAACTACACCACATCCAACCTATCTGACCTCCAGGTACATTCTTATTTTGGGTCAAAACTTTTCCTTTCTATTTTAATATCTACAGTATCTCTCCCTGCCATCACTTGGGATTTGCTTATACACCGTTCACAGGGGCACATTGTCCTGGATGCAAATAGCCCACACTGCTATTGCTGCTCAGTGCTCATTTGCCTGATCTGCCTCAGGCTGCAGAGAAATAGGACACATTGTTCACTGGTGCACCTACAGTAGCCTACGTGTCCCCCTCGCGTCTCTCTTTCTCTCTCCACACAGCTGACTGGGCGAGCGAGACAGGGCATGTCACAGTGCTGCAGCCAAGAGAGCAGGACGAGACAAAATGGGCCACGACCACATCAAGTCAGCTGTCTGGGCGATGCAGATCCATACCGACGTGATACAGTCATACAGACCATTGAGTAAGAGATGACTGGGTTGCTACTGTTAATGCTGAGTCATTGTCAGTGGTTCACTGTTAGAATGGCTCTCCTCTTGGCCAGCCATCCTTCCACAACTAGTTTGTTTACATTCAGGGGCATCATGCACCACAAAAATCTGAGGGGGCATAAAATACATGAGGATGGCTGGGGTGTGGTCCTGAGAGGGGCCATGCCCCCAACCGTAAATTGGATAATTTTGCATTTTTCAAACACCTGAAACAGCTTTTTCCTGCAATCTATAGCCATAATCATTATGCTTAATTTTATGTCCAAAAATGTATTTTTTTTCTCCATATCGAAGCATACCTCTTGTGCTGTCTGTATCCTCCTGACTGGTGGTTATTTAAAAAAAAAAAATTAAAAACTAAATATGCTTCTCTGCTAATCTGGGTAAAACATTTTAAGGAATGTCTTACCCAACATTTAGTTATTGCTTGCTTAACAAACATGCAAGCAGTTATACCAGCTAAGATAGTTAGACAAGCTAGCTACTCTTACATTGATTGATAGCCTGGAGATTGGGAACCTAGTTGGGATAGCTCAGTGGTGTAAAGTACTTAAGTAAAAGTACTTTAAAGTACTACTTAAGTCATTTTTTGGGGTATCTGTACTTTAGTATTTATATTTTTGACAAATATTACTTCTACTTCACTACATGCCTAAAGAAAATAATATATTTTCTACTCCATTCATTTTCCCTGACACCCAAAAGTACTTGTTACATTTTGAATGCTTAAAATTGTCCAATTCACACACCTGTCAAGAGAACATCCCTGGTCTTCTCTGCAGCCTATGATCTGCTTCATTTTGGAAATTATGTCTGAGTGTTGGAGTGTGCCCCTGGCTATGCATACATTTAAACAACAAGAAAATGGTGGCATCTGGTTTGCTTTATATAGGGAATTTCATATGATTTATACTTTTACTTTCAATACTTAAGTATATTTTAGCAATTACATTTACTTTGATACTTAATTATATTTAAAACCAAATACTTTTACTTTTACTCAAGTAGTATTTTACTGGATGACTTTCACTTGAGTCCTTTTATATTAAGGTATCTTTACTTTTACTCAAGTATGACAATTGGGTACTTTTCCACCACTGGGATAGCTAAAGCCAACTTAAAGAAATTTCTAAGTGGCTAGTAGTATTATAGAGCAGAGGGGGCACCACGGGTCCCGAAGTCACCAAAATTCTGTAGTCTGGGGTCTGTAGTTTTTCCTGATATGGTAACCAACCTAACCAGCAAAAATTATGGACCTTATTTTGTATGATGTGATTAATCTATTGTAAAAATGTTTAATATGGGCTATGACAGGACCAGAGTTTTCTAATCAGTTCACGTGTTTGTTGGCTTTTGTGTTTATTAATTCCAGTTCATTTTGGATTTTAAAGGTCTAGGTAGCCTAGTCAGCCCAATGTTGAATATAAACCAAATGTATTCCCATTCACATTTTCTCACCAACAAATGGGCTATAAATACACACCTTACCTGCTTACACACCAGAGAGACAGTGTCCATAGTGGGCTCGACTATGCGGCTGCTGTTGTTAGTAGCCTACAGTTGATCAGGCTGAAAATGGTCTCGTTTCCATGCAACACAGCATGTCAGATCGCTAAATTTTAGGTGTATAGGTTGCTACATTTATGTAAGAGAGAGTGACGCTTGCTATATAAATACTGGAGGAAAGTGGCGAGCATGCCTTGAGCGTTGTGCAAAAGCACGCAGCAATCTGATGTAAAGGACAGAGCAAATGTGCGCAAATCGGCCTTAAAACATACATTTCCCCCTCTTTCTGACGCTTTAGGTCAATATATTTGTATTAAATCAAAAGGGGTTGAAAAGGTGCTGTGGCAAATGCCGCCTCCCCACACGTTTTCGGCGGCTCTGTTACAGGACAAATCTGAGGCTGCTACCATACATGTTGTAGCTTGTTGCTATACAATGGCATAGTTTGCCATTTTCCATGTTTAGCCTAATAGAAACAAATAGGTGTATCCAAAAATGAAACTATTCATCACATGTAGGGCGACTGTCTCTTTAAGAAAGAGCCTGATTTCTTTCAGAAACCATTTCCTGTCGTATTTGGCTTTAGCTTGCTGTGACTCGCTCGTCTGTGATCTTTGGCAGCGAGCCAGAACGGGTCGTTTGTTTTTCCACGGATGGGCGAGGTACGTGACTAAAATCCACTTCCTGTTTGGAACGTCATCATATAGTAAGGCTACATGCTTGCAACAACAACAAAAAACTGCTTTGTATCCGCAGGTCTCCTCGGCGGTAATGCCTCTCACACAACAGCCAACTACGTTACAATGTTGTGGCTAACCCTAACAAAGCGAGAAAGTAAATGACGGAGAATTCCTCGGTCGGCAATGAGGACTTTTTGTTGTTGTCAAACCTTACAGTGAACTATATAGGCTACACACACAGTTCGTGCAATAACATATTTTTGTAGTAGGCCTGAGGCTATTTTGTAGACCTTCCTCACAGTCTAACAAGACCAGACCGGAGTGACATTCAGGCTATGCGAAATTATTATCAAAGTAAACGAACTATCCACACGAATAGCCCCCAGACTTATTAAGAATCGAGGGCGCAGTAATTGAAAAATGCAAACGTTGTCTCGGTTTGTGACTTTGATCTGGGGGTTTCCGTGTTCGCCAGTCAGACAGGCTGTGAGTTGTCGAGTTTACTGAATCACGAGGGGTTGATTGGTGTACGTTAGTCATGCTGAACTTTGTCCAATATTTAGACGTCGCTATCAAACGGTGGTTAGGGGCTATATTCTCATGTCGAATTGCAACAACGTTGCAGGCACGCGCCACAGTATGACTGCAACAATGTACCAACTACCTCATGTGATATTATTGCATAGAATAGGCGGCGCATGTAGCAAGCGATTGACAAAGTAGCCTAAACAGTTAATCGCGGCTATTTGTAAAATGATAAAACATTGACGTTAAATTAGAATAGTTGCATTATGAAAACAATTGTCTAAACAAGTCTCGAGTGTGCAAAGCTGAACTCGTAAACTATGAATTGGAAAGAGGCTATCCCGTTTTAAAAGGACGAAGGGAGGAGGGTAAAATCTGCCATGGTAACAGAGTCGAATTGAATGGTTGGGTGAAAGCTATCCGCCTCGTGACGTTGTGCTGGCAGTGTGACTGGAATGAGGATTTGCTAAATAGGGCTCTAGTGCCAGTCCGGGAGCGCATGCATAGCCTAGCTACCTAAAGGAGCAAGATAGGTAACGCCACTTGTTGAGTTGCACGCAAAGGCATTATACATTCGTGAGACAATTTAGGAGCCGCAATAATTGTAGATGTTGCTTCGAATTCTTTGGATGTCGATTCTCAGTAAGCAGAAGCCTATCATCAACAGTTTTGATACAATTAACCTTGACGTTAAATAAATTATTTTAGCAGCAGGGCTCAACTGCGTCCAACCAGTTTCTCTTCAGGGCTTGCAGGCAGTTTAACTAATTGCACAAGTGGTAGGGCCTACAGATAAAGAGAGAAAAAAGGTGAGCATGAGCTGGAGGGGCTGTCTAAGAATCAAGTAAATAGAATTGGAGCTGCTGGAAGCACTTGTGGTGTGTCGTCAGTGACGTCACCGCCCTACATTGAGTTCGAGCTGTGAGTTGTAGTGCGAGATAGATTGAGGCGCGCCGTAGTAAAGTACACAACTGCAATGAACTTCTCAATGTAACTTGGCTGTTTTAAGGCTGTTTGGCTAGAGGGAAAATACACAATTATTCGCGATTCCTTTTTTTTCTACAGAATCAAACGAATCCCAGGGAGATTTGGAGAATTTGGTATCCACTTTTCACGTAAACTATGTCGTCCGCGGCTGTAGCTGCTTCGAGGAGGCAGTCGTGTTATTTGTGTGATTTGCCCCGCATGCCATGGGCGATGATCTGGGATTTTACCGAACCTGTTTGCAGGGGATGTGTCAATTACGAGGGAGCCGACCGGATTGAGTTTGTAATTGAGACTGCCCGACAGCTGAAGAGGGCTCATGGCTTCCAGGACGGGAGATCTCCCGGGCCAGGCAAACCTCAGCACTCGGGGAAGGAAATTCAGTCCCACAACCATTCGGCTGGAGACCCCGGCTCGCGTCCGCCTCAGACTCTGGATCGCTATCCCCTCTCTGACCGACCGCCGAGGTTGGGACCGGAGTACCAACCGGGGAGGCAAGTTAACGGCATCCCTGTGCCAAATGGATTTCCAAAACCCGACGACCCGCCGGAGCTGAACCGCCAGAGCCCCAACCCTCGCAGGACTAGCACGGTTCCTCCCAATTTGGTGCCTTTAGTAAACGGAAACATGGGTCCAGTACACGCACTCAATGGTCGGCCCGCTCAAATGGGTATGCCGGGCTCATTGAATGTTCCTGGTCAAGGCGACCACGGCAAGCGCGGGGAGGATATGAAAGACAAGCATAGACCGGATAGCATGTCGGACATTTCGGAGAGCCACAAGCGGGCGGAGGAGTGGATGGGCAAAGGCAAAACAGTGAGGGATTTGATGGCTCTCCACACATTCGACAGCAGGTTCAAGAAAGACCATGCGGCGATGCAGCGCGTTATGGGATATGAGTCAAGTGCAACTTCTTCAAAACCAGGTAGGATTGTGGATTTTTTCACACATGAATGCATTAATTTAGAAGACTAAAACAAGGAACTGGCAGTGTTCTCTTAGTCAGCTACTTTGCCACTGTGTTGACGTGGGTTTTCAGCAGAATGTTTGTTTATGCATGTTTACATTTCCTCTAGTCTGATCCCCAACAACATACACCACTTGTTTTTCCTCTGCACGTTTTGGTTTACATATTAAACAACATAAATTCCTCAGTTTTATTTTCATTAATTTGCAGTGCATGCACATTTGCTGCTGCTGTGGTGGTTGGAGTGTTGGTTAACCCTTAACTCCTCTTTCCACCCCCCTTTTCCAACAGACCGAGGGAAGCACCCACGGAGCTTGAAGAGGAAAGCCTCCCCTGAGCCGGATGGCGAGGGCTCCGCCCCCAAGATGAACGGCGGCGAGGGCCAGCCGTGGTTGCCGTCTCCCTCAGAGGTCCTCAAGATGCCCCCGGCCTCCCTGCCAGGCTTCTCTGCCGCTCCACCCTCCACCATCTCCCCCCACAGTCGCACCACCCCACCGGAGGCGGCCACGGCACAGAACGGCCAGTCGCCCATGGCAGCACTCATCCTCGCCGCCGACAATGCCGGCAACACTGGCTCGCCCAAGGATGCCAACCAGGTGCACTCCACCACGGCAGCGGGTCGGCGCAACAGCGGGAGCCCACTGTCCCCGTCCTCTGCAGGCCAGCGGCGGCTGACCCAGAGGGAGGTGGTGGCCACGGCCCACTCGCAGGGCATGGACCCTCACGGGGCGCTGCCGCAGAGCATTCCAGACTCGTCGGTGCCGGGCAGCGTGCCACTGTGCTGCACACTGTGCCACGAGAGGCTGGAGGACACGCACTTTGTCCAGTGCCCATCGGTGCCCTCACACAAGTTCTGCTTCCCTTGCTCTCGGGAGAGTATCAAACAGCAGGGAGCCACGGGAGAGGTGTACTGCCCCAGCGGGGAGAAATGCCCACTGGTGGGCTCCAATGTACCATGGGCCTTCATGCAGGGTGAAATA
Organism: Oncorhynchus clarkii lewisi; assembly: GCF_045791955.1. Taxonomy (NCBI): domain Eukaryota; kingdom Metazoa; phylum Chordata; class Actinopteri; order Salmoniformes; family Salmonidae; genus Oncorhynchus; species Oncorhynchus clarkii. The sequence continues at coordinate 26,352,352 of NC_092159.1, read as the reverse complement.
GCCACCATCTTGGCAGGGGACGTGAAAGTAAAAAAGGAGAGAGACCCTTGATTTTTACCAGCTTTTTTTTTTTTTTTTTTTTTAAACTACCACAACAAACAACCAACATGTACACCATTACAAATGAATATAAATCCTCGTACCATGCATACCATCCAAGAGAAACTGATGGACATGTACATATTGGACACAAGGGAAGTTGTATACTTCGTAAACATGGCTGTATAATTTTTTTTTTGATTATTTTGTTTTTCAATACATTGTGTTTCTATATATTTTTTTGAAGATAAAGGGTATGTACTCATCATAACAGACTACTTTCCTCTTCCCTCTTTTTTTCGACGTCCTATCGATGTACTTTTTAGTTCTGGTGGCAGTCCCTGTTAAACATAGAATGTGACTAACTAATATGACTCTACGAGCACTTGGCAAACTGAATTGCTTCTAGCTGTACTTGTATGCACTTGTTTAAAAAAAACTTGCCAAATACAATTTCTGACCTTGTAATAATAACTAGTGTCCGGTTTGCTTATTTCCCTGCAATCAGTAATGAGTGAAGCTATAGGGAGAGAGAGTCATGTCCCAATTATGAATCACTCATGGGCAGTGATGCAATACCTTTGACAAGAACAAAATGGGACCCAGGGAGATGTGTGTGGGGGGGGGGGGGAAAGAAGTGAGGAGTTTTTCCATACAGCAGTAAACATACAGTTGAATATGCCAGCATAAAAAATTCCTCAGATGGTTTTAATATTCGTGATTGCTTTGCTTACAGCAACTGAGGCCATTGTACATAATGACCACTAAGTTAGTCAAATCTACTGCATGTCTCCTATTGCTGGTGAAGACAAAAGTATTCTTAGTTTCTCATGCTATAAGTTCAGGTACAGTTAACCCAAAACAACTTAAATGTTAATTTAATCAGTTCACTAAGGTTATTCCACATCACTGTTTATTGGGGATGTTGATTTTTAGAGTGATTCTGCACAATTGAAACAGCCTCTAATATACATCTCTTGGTAAGTCCGTTTTTAATTTGTGCGAGTTGTTTCGTTTCATGCTCAAAGGTAGTTAGGCTAGCAATGGAGCTAAAATATACAGAAGTCATGTAGATCAATAAGATCTACACAATATTCCGTTAAATCTCGTTCAAATCTCTTCTCTTGTCACTTTGCCCCCAGGGGCATTGCCATTGACACATTGCATCCACACCCTAACACAAACCAAACAGTGAAGATGTGAAGTCCTGAATGATTGTATCGTGTGACTACTTGTGAGCTCAGTCCTTTGATTGGCTCCATTGGCCTTTTTCCACCTAACTCAACGCTGCATGCTTGTCAAGAAGTATGAATGTGATTTATATTTTTTGCCCCGGGGAAATAGTTTGAATACATTCGTCGAGGCTACTGTAAAAGCAAACATGTAGTGTGCACTGTGTGAGAGGGATTCTTCTATTCCAGCCAGGTAAACCTGTTTTGGAGATAATCTCTTATCTGCAAGCCGTAGCCAATGCTGACTGCATACATATTTAATTTGGCGATAACCTAGATATCTCCCTAGTAAACCCAACGGCATAAACGACAAACAATGCATTAATTGCAGATGCCTATTTTTGTTCATTTCCCCTCTGGATTAATTGTTTATTTGCAACTATCTGAAAATGAATGTACAGTCATCCTCTCTATAGGCTACAGTGCACACATGAACAAAACACACACGGGCGTTTGACATGATTCGCCATCAGAACCCCGTTGAGTCAATGGCTGCATTGTAGTCCTCAAGAATATCATCCTCCACAAAAGAGGGCATAAAAGAGATGCTTGGTCATGTGCACGCCTCAGTGGAATTCCTGAGTCACCATCCCCCCCGCCTCCCCTCCCTCTCGTCTCTGCTGCTGCCTGCTCGGGACCTCCGGTGCAATAACACGCCTTCCACTGTTCAAGGTTGATCACACGGTGACGAGATGAATGGGAGGCTTGTGTTTTTCTGCGCCTGAGCCTCGCCTTGCATTCACCCACCATTCAGGGGAGTGGCCAAATCCAGACTTAACCCTTTACTGACCCAGTTTGATGACAACACGGTCCAAGGTTGGTATAGAGAGCAATAGTAATGCCATCCTTTTATAGGCACCAACTCTGCCATGGTTTGTTGGACAGAGCCATTGGGGAAATGAATGGAGTTTTTGTAGTGTTTTTGGATAAATGCCGAAAATAAGGTTTGTGGTAAACACAGGATTAGGAGATCTTATATGTTTTGTTCTATGGGATGTTCTTAATCAGCTAACTTCACTTTGTGATTTTCGAAGCATGTATTTTATACATTTTCTTTCATAAAGGTCAAGTTAAATGACTGAAATCTCATAGAACAAAATGTATAAGATCTCTTAAGTCTGTGCTAACCTCAGCCCTTTATTTTCTGCGTTTATCCCAAAACCATATTCTTTCTCCATAGGGATGGCTGAATGAACCACAGGTGAACTAATTTCTGGGTTTTATAGACTACATGCTAGCAAGCTCTGTTTTGGAAGGAAATGGGCCTAGATGTAGCCCTACAAGCCCCCACGTTGCAGCACTACTTTCAATTCATGTCATTTTTAAGAGACTTAGCAAATTCAACATAAATCAAACATTAGCCCACTGTTTTTGTGGAATAACATTGTATTGGTCAGTAAACGGAAACCCTTCATTCACCGATAATGAGTAGGTTTACATTCCAAAACATTATTTGCACTTATTTTGTACATTCTCTCTTTCTGCCCAATGTTGTGGCGAGCCCTTTAGGTTTATGTAATAAAATGACTGATGCAATGATTCACCCAATGTGCACTGTAGCTATTTCACAGTAGACCTACATAGACTTGGCCGCAGCCGATTTGTCAGGTTCCATTTTGTGCGGATCAACGTTGGTTCGTTGGATGTCTAGGGAAGAGGAGCAGATGGTTTGTACCTGACCTGGGCTTTCTGTTACATTGATGCCAGCTCGTCTGCAACGCTGGCTGGCGCTCAGCTCTGCTTCGAATTCCAGCCGAGCCAGCTCATTCCTTTTCATCTGCCACCGAAACTCAACACCCGAGGGCGAAAAAGCAGCCAGTCATCCGAGATTAATAGGTTTGCCCAAATTACGGGGCACACTCAGAAAGAATTTAAGCCTTTTTTTTGCCCCTCTCTCTCTCCCCCTCCTAGTTAAATAAAGGTACAAATAAAATAAAAATATGCCTTCTCTACTCTTCCTGACTCCCAAATATATGACGGTTCATGTGAAGGAAACAGTAGATGAAGTTGTTAGACTGTATGATAATAAACACAAGGAGCGTGCACACAAGGTTGGCCATGTGGAATTTGCAACAAGTGAACTTTCCAATACAGGTTTGTTGACCGAATGTTACCTACCTCTGTATTAAAATAGCCTCAGAAGCCTAAACTTTTTGATTTGTACCACACAGCTTTCAACATAGATCCTGAGGGAATGATCCAATAACAACACAAATAAAAAGCACATCTACTATGGCCCACATTCAATTGAATGAAACCTAGGGAATAGTGGCTGTTCTGGAGGAATATAACTACATGTATTTTACATCCACGGTTTGGTTTTGAATGACACAAATGTAATATCAAACTAAAAGCCAAAGCTATTCCACAAAACTATTTCAAAATAACTTTGAGGGTGTTCACCATTCCATGTAGCCTACAGTATTAGGCCTAGTTAATCTGGAGCAATTCCAAACAGAGCAGCATACTGTATCCTCCCTTTTAACACTTTTATAGTAACTTATTATTTAACCATTGCCATGTCAAATGTTTGTCTCTGGAGGTCATATGAGCGTCTCCCACAAACTCCCCTAAAACATTCACCCTGTATTTTTAGACCTGGAAAATGTCCGGGCTTGTGTGAAAGGATGCGTCGGATGACCAACGTTCTGTCAGTTCAACCTTATTGCCCTTACTGTGCTGCTTCTACCATCTCCTCATGATGACGCAACGGATCGCTAACAACAAGTGCCACGAACATTTCCATGTTTGTATGTCAGGCCCCGAGGTTTTTTAAGGTTGTGTTTGCCGTGTGCATTTTAGAAGTGATAGCTGTGTCAAAACGACTGCCTAGGCTAACTAGAATAGCATAGGCTCATCTGGAGGTTGTCTAAATCCAAACTCTGTTCAAAAAGGTCACCCGACAGCCCCGCATGACAAATGGCTGCCGGTCGTGGCTGAACATGTTGCACATGCACAATGGTCTGGGCCTCCGCCCGCCACGTCAGCGATTTAAAAGATCTCGCCTGGGGCTTTTGGAAATCCTGTGGGGGGCCACTGTGCTTTGCCGGGTGTGTTATATGGTGTAAAGGGGCAGGGCTGGGTGGGGGTTGGATGGGGGGCAAAATACCAGTGCTCACATTCCAGGGTCCTTTGCTGTCCCAGTAAAAAAAATAAAAAAAATAAAAACGGAGAATGTGAAAGGTGTGTGGGGGAACGCTGGGGAGTGGGGGAGATGAGAGGGAAAGAGGGGAGGGTCAAATCCAGCAGCTGCTCTCCCTATAATTAGACAGAAAACAGGCAAGGTTCTGCCGCCATTAATCACCCAGCAGCCAACACCAAGAAAGGAACGCGTGTTCTGTTGACTCTCCCAAAGCCTTTATCTGGAAAATAGGTTTTATGGACAGCCCAAATATAGCGATCGACACACAGAGAGTGAACCTTGTGTGTATCGTGAAAGTGGGCCCCGTTGCCTAGTTACCGCTCTCTGGCAAAAGTAAACACCAGGCAATGTGGATATGCCACGTCAATCTGCATGCGGAGGGAATAGCTACCCTCTAAGTGGGGCCCATATTGGGCATTTATGACATAACTGATGCAGGAAAATTTTGAATCGCTTACTGGGCGAGTGTTCACAATGGTTAGGAGGAAGGGTAAACTGAAGCGAGTACACAATATCGGCCTTCAGGGTAGCCTAGTGGTTAGAGCGTTGGACTAGTAACCGAAAGGTTGCAAGTTCAAATCCCTGAGCTGACAAGGTACAAATCTGTCGTTCTGCCCCTGAAAAGGCAGTTAACCCACTGTTCCTAGGCCGTCATTGAAAATAAGGATTTGTTCTTAACTGACTTGCCTAGTAAAATAAATAAAGACCTTGTTTTATTGAAGTACCAGATTGATTCTGCTATAGCTCATATGTCATTGACTTGTAGGCAAGACAATGATATCGGAGAAGCAGACTGGTCTGGAACAGACTTTTATTGTCCAAATGTTTTATTAAGGTGACTATCAACAGTTAGATGCCTATAGTATCTGATGTTACCAATTTACGTGAGATTTGGACTCACATAAGAAATTAAACAGAAACCCTAAATAAGCATTTGAAACCACTTTTTACAGTTTCTATTGAAATATATTTTCAGCAGGACAATTTAATCAAATTGCGAGATGATTTTCCAATAGATGATTTTCAATATGTTTTAGAAAATATATTTCAGAGCCAAGTTTTTTTTCTCCAAGTCTATAAATTCTTAATTTGTGGATGCTTTCATGTTGGCCTTGATGTTCTGCTTTTCAAATAACCACTTTGATTAGTCGTCTTCTAAAGGGACGACGAGGGCCGTCTTGTCTTATACTGCTTCAAGAAAGAGGGTGCTCGGATTTAGATGGAGTGTGAAGTCTAAGCTAAGCCTTGTCTCCATCTTCTGCTCTCTGGTAACTTTGAAATGGGGATCCCAGCCCCAAGGAGTGTGATCTCTGAGATTCTGATGCTTTAAAGTAGATATTTCACATCCTTCCTGTTCCTCTATGTTGTGTTCGGCTTTGAAAAAGCTTTAAATATAGAGCGGCTTTGACGCTACATGCGCCACATGGGTTTTGCTCCTGATGGGGGGGGGGGGGCATGTATTATCTCACTCAGATCTGTGAAATTAATTGCTTTGTAGTTAAATATCCCTACACAGCATGGCACACGGATGGCTCGTCCCCTTTAAGAAAGGAGAGCCCACTTCCTCCCCCGAACCTCCTTTGGTAAACGTGTTACAGCCTTGTTGGCGTTTTGACGAGTGTTGCACAACCTTTAGTTGTCAAACCAAAGTAGGCCTTTTGAAATCCAATTCATTTTTTTAGTTTGAGCCAATGATTCAGTGATTTCAATAGTTGTTTGTGAGTATACAGTTTTTTTTTTTGGGGGGGGGGGGGGGGCTATTTTGGTTTTTCTGTGGTCTAAATCTGCCACATTATTGAAGGGGCAGAGAAAGCTCTCTGGCCATTGGACTTATTTCTATTCCGGATTATTTCTATTGGAAACTATTAACCTTTGTCCATGCAAGTTGGCAAAGTAAAGGAATACAAATGTTATCTATGAAATTACAACGTTCAACGTTGGGCAATGTACACTGGGGATGATGAGTGTGAGTGGAATGGATCGTTGCAGAGACAAAGGATGTTCTCGTATTTGTTTATTGTGCGAGGTCAGTACATTGTGGAACACACACGTGAGAGGGTTCAATTAACCTCCTCAGTACATAGAAAGTAGAGACAGTTCCATTCTGTAGTATGTGGTTCAGTATTCAGTGAAGCACATTTTGTCAATCGTCCAACCCTTTATGCCACGTGATTCATCCGTTCTTACATGATGTACTCAGTGAAATGAATGTGACTGCAATCATAGCATTTGGAGTGATACTACTTTGGCTGCCCTGGGATGAGTAGGTGGCATATGGTCGGAGCAGCATTATGAATCGGCTGCGATCCAGAATCGTTGTGTAAGACCTATAGTAACAAGTGGTTTAGCCAGAAAGAGGGACGGACAACACAACAAATCCAGATTACCTATGACCTGTGTATCCCGGCCATGGCGGGATGGTGTGGAAGAGATTCCCTCATCCCTGTCCATCTGATCCAGAGTCAGCTGATAAGGGTGCTGGGATGATGGTCACCACTGCCAGACAGGCTGGGCGAAATCAGGTCACCACTGTTCGGAAAACAAGGGCACAGTTTCTCTTGTTTTTTTCTCTCCTCTTTTAAAAAAAGAATGGAAAACAGGGATTTATAGATTGGGCTTTTTTCATTGGAGTCATGCAGTTCATATCAGTGGTGTGGTTATTCCTACTCTGATTCCAGCAGTGTGTCACCTATTAGGTTCCAGGGGACAAAGATGAACGTCACAGAAGTGCAATGAGGACCTTGAATTGTAACGACCAGAATGAAAAGTCCTCTGTTTTCAAACTTGTAACAGTATAAGCAATACGACATTGTAGGGTCCATTAACCTAATATCTAGTGATTGGTTGAGAAACAGAGTAGGGCAAAGTGCAAAGCCACCTATCTCTCCATGACCTCGTCTTGAGGGTCATAGTTTCGTATCAGCCCCAGACGGTATCATAGCTTTTCTGTTTCTCTTATCAAATGGGATAACGCGATGCTCTAAACACGAGCTCTCGCCAACAGGAGAGTTGAGAGGAAGCCATTTTGCGCCACCATCAGTGCCAAGAAGCGTCCATCTCTTGACGATTGGATCATTTGGATCCTTTAATATGTGGCTTCCAACTTAGTCAATTGCTTTTTTCATCCCTCTGTCATCCAACCCCTCCAACCTCTCCGTTTATCCTCCTCTCTTCTTCTCTGGTGCTGGAGGAACCTAATTAAGATGGAAGCGGGAGCTGGGAGGGCTCATTCCTCCACTACCTCTTGTTCTTCTTCTTCTACTGCATGATTAATGTCCTGCAGCGCTGCCACGGCGACGTCTATTTTTAGACAGTGATGTCAAGGGGTGCCAGGATCCTTTGTTGGCCACGATTCACATGATGGATGAAATCATTGCAAAATCCTCTCCCTCTCTCCCCCTCCCTTTCTCTCTCTCTCTCTCTGACTCTTTTTCTCCCTCTCTCTCGCTGATATTGCAGTGAATCGAGGCTGTGAAATTCTCTTTTTTTTTCTCCCCCACATGAAAAACGACACAGCCTCCACGCCTCAGAATGTTTTTCTCTCAGATGTTGGAACGCCATCCAATCACAAAACTGGAGCAAGTTGTGAGGGCAGAGATGAAGGGAGAGAGAGAGAGCGATAAAAGAAAGCAAGAGACGAGGGAGGAAAAATGAAGGCGACAGCTAAAACTGATTTAAACAAGAGAAAGGGAGAAGAAAGCGAGCCATATTGCAGCCATATTGGAATCAGCTGATAGTGTGTTGATAAGATAAAAGCTAGAAGCTTCAGTGTCCCCTGTAAGCCAGACAAAAGCAAAGCAAAAGAGCACAGGTCTTTTTCGCCTGGAGCAGTTGCCCATATATGCTGATCTTGGGTCAGTGTTGCATTTCCCCCTGTAATGGTTAAGGATAGGGTTGGGGAGTGGAAGCTGATCCTAGACCTGTACCTAGTGGGAAACTTCAACCGGGAGGGCGCAAAACAGGAAATAGAGTAGCAGCAGCTGCTGACTGCAGTGTGATCTTGGCATCATTCCAGGACGTCGATGTGTCATTGATTGTGTCACCACTCTCTCTCTCCACAGCCATGCCTCAGGGCGTCTGCAGCTCGCTGTGCAGTCTTTGGTGCAGCAGCTAGCTATAGCCCCGGAATGCCTGTCTCTAACAGTTTACTCACACCTCCATATTAGCCCTGCCTCACCACTCCTTACTTAGACACACAGACAGACATATACACACACACACACACACACACACACACACACAGACACATAGAGGACACACACACACACATAGACACATAGAGGACACACACACACACAGTGTACAGGAACACACATACTCCAGATATGTACATTCAGAGAAGGTTTACACACAAAGCACACAAACACACACAGACACCAGACAGATCAGCTTTGTCTGCCGGGGCCCCGAAATAGCCCATACTTTTCTAAGCTACAGCTAGCTGCCTGGGGGTGTCAATTATAACACATGCCATGTGGCACCAAGGCACTGCATCGAATCCACGTTCATTTTCAACACGCCTTTTACTTGTCTCGAGGACGGCTTGCAAATAAAAGTGAAACGGACATGTTTCAACTGGGAGAGACTCTCATTTGAAGAACAAAATGGAAACAGACATGTTCCCTAAATCCAACAGCAGGTTAAGAGGGGCAATCATTTGGCTTAATTTCAAAGGGATCGACAACAGTAAACACACATCGCAAAATGAAGCAAGTGTTGAAATGTTTGCCCTCCAGCTCTCTTTTCTTCTTGCTGTCTTGGCTTCTGCTTGTTTTGTCTGGGTTGTGTCAAAGGAAGTTTAAAAAAAAAAAAAGGGTCCACGGTTTGTGTCCTAAATGTTTGTGTCCTAAACGTAGTGCACTACTTTTGACCAGAGCCCTATGGGCCCTGATCAAAAGTAGTCCACTATATAGGGAATAGGGTGCCATTTGGGATGCAGTATGGATTCAAACATGAATCCCGGCATTAAGGCAAACATGCTGTTGCAACAACTGCTGTCTTCGGGGAAAAAACCTTACCTCGCCCTGTATTGTTCACAAGCCAACTGACTGGATTTTTCCACCGGTGACCTTTGACCTTGCATTTCCCGCCCAGTGACAACTCTGACCTATTACAACCAGCCTTGACTCTTCGATCTCATTTCATGGAAACACACTTTTTTTAGACCATCCAGGCCAAGATATTTGAATATATGCTTTTTTTCTACGCTTTTTTATTCACCAATGGCTGAAACTAAGTTAAAGTATTGGAATGAACAGTTAATAGTATAGAATAGAACAGATCTGAATATAATTATTTGATTTCCTGTGAAAACAGTAGATTGCTTTGCAGAGAGAGAGCGATATAGAGGGGGATAACAGAGAGAGAGACAGGCATGCACTCATTGCTCACTCACCGCTCCTTGCAGTTACGTAACCCTGACTGTGAATAATGCTGCTGATTTCTAACATCCCAGCAGATCAAAGGGCCTTCCCTATTTTTCAAGGCATCTGCTGCTGTGCCTGTTAAAAATATGACTTTATTTTTCTGTGTTCCTGGCAGCTGGTGTGTATGCAATTGCCAGCACTTACTGTAAGTGATTTATCCCCCCCCAAAAAAATCAGTTCATATGTTGCAATACAGGCCCACACAAAATGCCCAGCAGAAGAAAATAATGGATGGGACACCAGAAAAGGAAGAGAGTAGAGACACATAACCACAGTACATTTGTATTGGTTGCCCTCAAATAAAACACTTATAAGCACACATATGCAGACATACAGATAACACACACACACAACCACCCACCCACACACACCCACTGATGCACTCACATACACAAACACTCACTCCCCACACCGGATCTCTTTGAACCCTGGCTATTCATTCCAGGGGTGGGGCAGGCAGGCTAAATCACCTCACCCTCTCTCCCTTCATTCCCAAGGCAGGGATTTTTTAAATGATAGCCTTTGCATGGTAGCTAAAAACACAGGGAACATGGGAGCATTCTCTTTCTCCTCTCTATTATTGTTAGTGGAGCATATTTGGTATCAAAAAAGGTGCTAGGGTTCTTCATCTGGCCCCACAGGAGAACCCTTTGAAGAACCCTTTTTGGTTCCAGGTAGAACCATTTTGGTTCCAGGTAGAACCCTTTTGAGTTCTATGTAGAACCCTTTACACAGAGGGTTCTACCTGGGAACCAAAAACTGTTCTACCTGGACCCCAAAAGGGTTCTCCAATGGGGACAGCCGAAGAACCCTTTTGGAACCCGTTTTTCTAAGAATGTACACAGTCATGATTCAAGTAGGAAAGAGAAGGTCTCCTCCGTTTGTCTCCTCCCTCTTCCTCCCTCCATCTTGTCTGTACCATTCCACTGGCAGTCAGGCAGCCCTGGGATTTGTGGGAAGAGAAAAGTATCCGATGTCATCTGAAGCCACATGGAAAGTTGTCCACTGGGCCAAGCAGGATATGTTTAGATGGGAGAGTGAAGGGAGGAGGGAGGAGGCGGGGGCGGGGGGTCGCATATCTGTGAGAGGGGATGTTTGAGTCTGCTGGGCTTGCTGCCAAATGGGAGGGAGGGAAGTAGGATGAGGTTGGGGCATTGGTTAATGTTCTGAATGTGGACTGGCAGTATTTCAGCTCAGCCAGCTTGCAGGCAGCAGCCAGCAGGAACCAGCAGCACCTGTTTCTGGAAACTTCTGCTCTTTGGCCCACTTATAGGCATCAGGCATGACTTGGATGTCAATGATTACCGAACTGTCAATGTCTGAGTGCTTTTCAAGAGAGGTGTCCCAAAAGGAGTGCCTGTGTGTGTGTGTGTGTGTGTGTGTGTGTGTGTGTGTGTGTGTGTGTGTGTGTGTGTGTGTGTGTGTGTGTGTGTGTGTCTGTGTGTAATTGACAGGATATTTCAATAGAGACGAAAGCTTTGATGTCAATGTAGTAGAAAGGGAAGCTACATGGCAAGAAACACAAGAATCATCAAGAGAGTTCACAAGAGCATTTCGGCAGTTCATTTCCCTCAGACCTGCGGTAAAACCTCACCAAGAAAAAAGTAATACAACCAAAACAGTTGAGTCGTTTCCAAACTGAACTCCGACCCTAATGACATAAAGGCTATTTACGGGTTGAAAGTCGTGTACACAGAGAAGTGGAGAGTTAATGACAGAGATTGAGAGCAGGGGAGAGAGAAAACGGCTTCCTGCATTGATCTCCGTGAATATTCTCTCATCCACTTTAGGTCACTGGAGCGTCACAATCAATCTCTGATAGGTGTATTCCTGGCCTGGACACTCATGGAAATTACAAGGATGCAGAATTATTTTTCATCTGGAATTTTTGGAAAAGAAAATGTAGAATTTACCGAAATTCATATGTATTACAGACTTGGTTGTAAAACTTTACATTAAAGTACCATTTAGGTGCCTTGATATAAAATGTTAACAATTTAGAAATATTTGCAGTATTAGTAGTATTTGTGATTCAAATACAGTAAAGAATTTTAGAATACTTATATAATCAGGCCTAATGTATGTATTTAAAGGATGCTTCTTGGCACTAGGGCAATCTTCTTTAACGTGATATTCATCAACATAAAAAGTCCCCCTTATCTGGGCTGTGGGCCAGGTAATCCGGGTTGCTATGGTAAGCGAGGGAGAAAGACAGATGGCCTGTTTATTGGACCGGACGCCAGTTTGACAATGCGCTGACTGGCCCCTTCGAAATTCCAACCTGGACAGATGTGTGGCCTGTTAGTTGTGTCTGACCCCCTCAAATTCTCTCACTATTTGCTCCCTTGCCCTGGGTGGGTGTTGTGGGGTAGGGAGGGGGCAGAGGGTGTTATGTTCTTACAGAATGCATGGCAGGACGTATAAATAGACCCGGAGACCAATCGGACTCCAACAAGCACTCCCACCAGCCCGCAACACCTAACATTTACAAAGTTGACCCCTTCTGGGAGACGAAGAGGGGGGGGGGGGGGGGGGGGCTTTTTGCCAAGTGGGGTGAGGTGCTTTTTTTGGAATACATGGCACTTTATATTTAAACTAGGCTCTGAGAACCCCCCTACAGCCCATCCACCCCCAATAACACTCTGTAACTCTGACCACCCCTCTGCTAATGCAATACCAACACCCATTCTTTGTTTATTTGTATTATTAAACAGGACACCCTGGCTTGTAAATGCTATTTTCAGGGGGGGCTGTCCACATTAATATTGCATGGCATAGCCTAATTTTTCAGCTTTTTGGGGCTAATCCTCAGTGGTGGAAACACAAGGCTACATTTTTCGGCCAAACACTGGAGTTACAGTTGAGGTCGGAAGTTTACATACACTTCGGTTGGAGTCATTAAAATTTGTTTATCAACCACTCCACAATTTTCAAGTTAACAAACTATAGTTTAACCAAGTCGGTTAGGACATCTACTTTGTGCATGACACAAGTCACTTTTCCAATAATTGTTTACAGACAGATTATTTAGCTTATAATTCACTGTATCACAAGGGGGTCAGAAGTTTACATACACTAAGTTGACTGTTCCTTTAAACAGCTTAGAAAATTCCAGAAAACGATGTCATGGCTTTAGAAGCTTCTGATTGGCTAATTGACATCATTTGAGTCAGGTGTACCTGTGGATGAATTTCAAGTCCTACCTTCAAACTCAGTGCCTCTTTGCTTGAAATCATGGGAAAATATAAATAAATCAGCCAAGACCTCAAAAAAAGATTTGTAGACCTCCAGAAGTCCTGTTCATCCTTGGGAGCAATTTCCAAATGCCTGAAGGTACGACGTTCATCTGTACAAACAATAGTACGCAAATATAAACACCATGGGACCACGCAGCCGTCATACCGCTCAGGAAGGAGACGTGTTCTGTCTCCTAGAGATGAACGTACTCTGGTGCGAAAAGTGCAAATCAATCCCAGAACAACAGCAAAGGACCTTGTGAAGATGCTGGAGGAAGCAGGTACAAAAGTATCTATATCCACAGTAAAACAAGTCCTATATGAACATAACCTGAAAGGCCACTCAGCAAGGAAGAAGCCACTGCCTCAAAACCAACATAAAAAGCCAGACTATGGTTTGCAACTGCACATGGGGACAAAGATCATAATTTTTGTAGAAATGTCCTCTGGCCTGATGAACCAAAATAGAACTGTTTGGCCATAATGACCATTGTTATGTTTGGAGGAAAAAGGAGTAGGCTTGCAAGCTGAAGAACACCATCCAAACTGTGAAGCACGGGGGTGGCAGCCTCATGTTGTGGGGGTGCTTTGCTGCAGGAGGGACTGGTGCACTTCACAAAATAGATGGAATCATGAGGATGGAAAATTATGTGCATATATTGAAGCAACAACTCAAGACGTTAAAGCTTGGTCACAAATGGGTCTTTCAAATGGACAATGACCCCAATCATACTCTCAAAGTTGTGGCAAAATGGCTTAAGAACAACAAAGTCAAGGTATTGGAGTAGCCATCACAAAGCCCTGACCTCAATCCTATAGAACATTTGTGGGCAGAACTGGAAAAGCGTGTGCGGGCAAGGAGGCCTACAAACCTGATTCAGTTACACCAGCTCTGTCAGGAGGAATGGGCCAAAATTCACTCAACTTATTGTGGGAAGCTTGTGGAAGGCTACCTGAAACGTTTGACCCAAGTTAAACAATTTTAAAGGCAATGCTACCAAATACTAATTGAGTGTATGTAAACTTCTCACCCACTGGGAATGTGATGAAAGAAATAAAAGCTGCAATAAATCATTCTCTCTACTATTATTCTGACATTTCACATTCTTAAAATAAAGTGGTGATCTTAACTGACCTAAGACAGGACATTTTTAATAGGATTAAATGTCATGAATTGTGAATAACTGAGTTTAAATGTATTTGGCTAAGCTGTATGTAAACTTCCGACTTCCACTGTAAGCCTGCCCATAAAATACTCTCATATAAGGGTTTCCGATAAAATACTCTCATTTACAGTGGGGCAAAAAAGTATTTAGTCAGCCACCAGTTGTGCAAGTTCTCCTGCTTAAAAAGATGAGGCCTGTAATTTTCATCATAGGTACACTTCAACCATGACAGACAAAATGAGGGAAAAAATCCAGAAAATCACATTGTAGGATTTTTAATGAATTTATTTGCAAATTATGGTGGAAAATAAGTATTTGGTCAATAACAAAAGTTTATCTCAATACTTTGTTAAATACCCTTTGTTGGCAATGACAGAGGTCAAACGTTTTCGGTCTTCACAAGGTTTTCACACACTGTTGCTGGTATTTTGGCCCATTCCTCCATGCAGATCTCCTCTAGAGCAGTGATGTTTTGGGGCTGTTGCTGGCCAACACGTTCTTTCAACTCCCTCCAAAGATTTTCTATGGGGTTGAGATCTGGAGACTGGCTAGGCCACTCCAGGACCTTGAAATGCTTCTTACAAAGCCACTCCTTCGTTGCCCGAGTGGTGTGTTTGGGATCATTGTCATGCTGAAAGACCCAGCCACGTTTCATCTTCAATGCCCTTGCTGATGGAAGGAGGTTTTCACTCAAAATATCACGATACATGGCCCCATTCATTCTTTCCTTTACAGTTTCAGATGATGTATGTATCTATCACTCTTTGCCAAGTAAACAACATGTTTATAGTTTGTTTTTCACCCTGGTAACACGTTTGTGTAAAACTGCAATGAGTAAGAAGATTTGACAAATCATGCAGAAACATGGGGAAATATTGAGAGGATCAACGATGCTATTGCATGCAAAGGTTGAAGGAGTGGGTTTATCAGTTCATACATTTCTCCATCCAAAAGTATCTGAAAAGACACGTTTATTTCATCAACAACATAAACTATCAAGATACACATTTCAGTAGTTATTAACGGTTATAATGCATTTATAAACGATTAAATGACAATTAATTACGTAAAATTCCCTTTATATAAACGTAACCTTATTGTAAAGTGTTACCCACATTTCTTCTATACCATGCCACACACATAGAAATATGAAACGGTTTATTGCATGCAGAAAAATGGAGAAGGTCGTACCAGTTCACATGGAAATGTACAGTGAAAATGGTTGGGACCGATTGTATGTAACGAAATGGAGAAATTTGACGAGGATGGGTGGTGCTAGTTTCATGCCCTGACATGGAGTAAACCACCCTTGGCCTTTAGGCCAGCTGCCTCTGCCAAGTGTGTGTGTGTGTGTGTGTGTGTGTGTGTGTGTGTGTGTGTGTGTGTGTGTGTGTGTGTGTGTGTGTGTGTGTGTGTGTGTGTGTGTGTGTGTGTGTGTGTGTGTGTGTGTGTGTGTGTGTGTGTGAGTGTGTGTGTGTGTGTGTGTGTGTGTGTGTGTGTGTGTGTGTGTGTGTGTGTGTGTGACTGATACCCAAATAGAGGACCCATCTGTTATTTTAGGGCCTTTTGGAGGTGAGTCACCTTGGAGTGGGGGGGGGCATTCTATTAGCAAACTATTGCGCAAACATAGCACTGCACTTGACTTTAAAGGCAATTTCCTTGACATTCATGGAGATTGCATTCGCGGTAAACCCTGTGACGTCTACACATTGTGTGTTTGAATCCCAGCCAATGTTCTGTTGGTATGTCTTCATGCATGTGGATGTAGTGTACGTGCGGATATAACAGAGATTCTGGTATCTAACCTAAGATACACCACCGGTGTTGTTTCTAATGGGTGCAAATGACCGTTTTTCTACAATCACTTTGGCACTAATTTCAGAACCTTGTGGTCATTGTTTCTAAACTCTAGACACAAAACTCAAAACGGTCATCACTTGTAACACAGGCTGTCCAATGCTCAAAACATTGCATTGTGCATTCATATCGTTAAAGAAACCTTGCACTTGCAGAATCATTGGTTCAAATAACTTATTTATCATGAAATACCACAGGAACATTCATTTAGATCACCCACACACAAGATACCGATAGTTTCACTGTGTAGTTGTTCGTACAATCATTAAATATTGTAGTACAAAATATGTGATACATGTTTCATTATGCTACTACACAGTATGCTACTACACAGTGTCAATACAACACTGTAAAAGTACTAGTAGAGAGAATACTACAGACACAGTGGAATCATTGAACAGGGCGGCTTGTTCATGAGGGTGCCTATCATATGCCTTCCACTTCCATGTGGAGAAAAATTCTTCAATCGGATTAAGGAAAGGAGAGTATGGATGGTAAATTGTGGATTGGCCTGAAACCATGCTTGAGCATGGTGGAACCTGACATTATCCCACACATTATCCCACACGACATAGACCTGATTTAGCTCATCAAGGAAGGTTACATTCGAACAGCGAATCATGTGGCTGCCTGCAACTCAATATATAGAGTACATAGAGTAGAGAGCTTTAGATGTTGTTCGACCAAACATTAGAATGGGCAAGATGCGTAATCTAAGCAACTTTGACCATGGTATGATTGTTGATGCCACACCTGGTGATTCCAGCATCTCAGAAACAGCTACCTTCCTGGGATTTTTACGCACTACAGTCTCTAGAGTTTACAGAGAATGGTGCGATAAACTAAACACATTCAGTGAGCAGCAGTTCTGTGGGCAAAACACCTTGTTAATGAGAGAGATCAGAGGAGAATGTATTGATTGATTATTATTGATCAGTTGTATCAATTGATAGTTAGATCATTGTAATGAAATGAATAGACAGTCATCTCAGATGTAATGTGTGAATTGCATTTTGAAATAGTAATACTGTTATGTTGTGTCATTTTGAATAGGTGATTTTTAGTTCAAAGAACAAATGATCTTAACTTTATGTGTATTGTATCCAAGCAATTGAAAAAAGTGTTAAGAGTTTTGAAAAATGTGCATTTTGATCATTGGTTGTGAGGTTTGTGTCTAGAGTTTTGAGAAATTACATCAAGGTTCTGAAATTAGTTCCAAAGTGATTGTAAAAAACTGTAAGCATTAATGTGCAGAAAAAGCAAGGAGGTGGCGCGTGCCACATTTGGTGGTGAGAAGACGTTCTAAACAGGATGTTCAGATTTATAGGTGAGATATCTGGCTCCATTGTGGGTTTACTGTACTGTGCCTTCAGAAAGTACTCACAACCTTTGACTTTTTAGTTGAATTACAGCCTGGACTTAAAATGGATTAAATTGAAATTTGGTTCTCACTGGTCTACACCCAATACCCCATGAAGTCAAAGTGGAATTATGTTTTTCTGATGTTTTGTGCTCAACTCCTTTGTTATGGCAAAATGTGCTTAACAAGTCACGTAATAAGTTGCATGTGCAATAATAGTGTTTAACATGATTTTTTAATGACTACCTCATCTCTGTCCCCACACATATGCAATTATCTAGAGCGTTGGATGACACAACCAGAAGGTTGCAAGTTCAAATCCCTGAGCTGACAATGTACAAATCTGTCATTCTGCCCCTGAACTAGGCCATCATTGAAAATAAGAATTTGTTCTTAACTGACTTGCCTAGTTAAATAAAGGTAGAATAAAAAAGGCCCCTTAGTCAAGCAGTGAATTTCAAACACAGATTCAACCATAAATATAAGGGTATGCTTGTCATTGACAAGAACTAGTGAATTTTTTTATGCCTAAAATACATGGAATAAAGCTAAGCACAGGCAAAATCTTAGAGGAAAACCTGGTTCAGTCCGCTTTCCAACAGACACTGGGAGACAAATTCAGCAGGACAATAACCTAAAACACAAGGCTAAATATATGCTGGAGTTGCTTACCAAAATGACATTGAATGTTCCTCAGTGGCCTAGATACAGTTGTGACTTAAATTGTCTTGAAAATTTATGGCAAGACGGTTTTAGCAATTATCAACAACCAACTTGACAGACCTTGAAGAATTTAAAAAAATTGTGTGCAAATATTGTACAATCCAGGTTTGCAAAGCTCTTGCCCAGAAAGATTCACAGCTGTAATTGCTGCCAAAGGTGATTCTAACAGGTTGACTCAAGGGGGTTGAATACTTACAGTATCTAATAAAGATATATTTGTGTTTTAGTTTCTAATAAAAAAAAAAAAGAATATTTCTTTGACATTACAAAGTATTTTGTGTAGATAGTTGACATTACAAAGTATTTTGTGTAGATTGTTAACAAAAAATGAAATTTCAATCAATTTCAATCCCACTTTGTATCAACAAAATGTGGAAAAAGTCAACGGGTATGAATACATTTCTGTAATATTTTATTAAATGTATTTTTGTTGCAGTTTTTTTTTGGAGAGGAAGGTGAATACTTTCTGAACGCACTGTACGTGTCACACCCTAATCTGTTTCACCTGTCTTTGTGATCTCCACCCCCATCCCGGTGTCGCCAATCCTCCCCATTATCCCTGTGTATTTATACCTGTGTTCTCTGTTTGTCTGTTGCAAGTTCGTCTTGTTTGTCAAGTCAACCAGCATTTTTGTGTCAGCTCATGCTTTTCCCCAGTCTCTCTTTTCTCATCCTCCTGGTTTTTGACCCTTGCCTGTCCTGACCCTGTACCCACCCACCTGACCACTCTGCCTGCATCTGACCCTGAGCCTGCCTGCCATCTTGTGCCTTTGCCCCACCTCTGGATTACCGACCTCTGCCAGTCTGCATCTGGGTCTTACCTTGATACCTGATAGTATGTGTATGCATTCATAGCCGTAACCTTATCTACACGTGGTTTCCAGCATGTCCATGTGTTCTGTCTCTGTATACTTGTGTAAAGTGAGAAGGCCCCCTTGCTCATGTAAGACAGTGAAAGCCAACCCCAGCTACTCTGAATCAGTTATATTTAGACACAGGGGTTCAACTCCAATGCCACAACAGTCACCCCATCGAAGCGCAACTTGTATACAGCATTGTATTCTACTACACAGGGCGGGGGGTTAGCATTAGCACTTTGCACCACTCGAGTACACTCATAGAAAAAAAGGTGCTATCTAGAACCAAGATGTAACGCTCGTCGTGGGTGGAAGAAGAGGAGGACCAATGCGCAGAGTGGTAAGTGTCCGTATTGTTTTAATAAGAATAATGAACACTGAACAAAAACAATAAAACAACAAAACGAACAGTCCTGAACAGTGAAGCAAAACACAGAACAGAAAATACTCACCCACCAAAAACAGGTGGGAAAAGGCTACCTAAGTATGATTCTCAATCAGAGACAACGAACAACACCTAACTCTGATTGAGAACCATACCAGTCCAAACACAAAACCACAACATAGAAAAAAGAACATAGACTACCCACCCAACTCACGCCCTGACCATACTAAAACAAAAGACATAACAAAATAACTAAGGTCAGATGTACCCCGGGCCGAGGAGACGCACTGGAGACCAGATGCGCTGAGCCGGCTTCATGGCACCTGTCTCGATGCCCACTCTAGCCCGGCCGATACGAGGCCCTGCGATGTAACGCACTGGCCTATGCCTGCGCATCGAGGACACTGTGCGCCTCACGGCATAACACGGTGCCTGCACGGTCCACCTCTCTCCACGGTAAGCACGGGGAGTTGGCTCAGGTCTCCTACCTGACTTAGCCACACTCCCCGTGTTCCCCCCAATACATTTCTGGGGCTGCCTCTCATCCCTCGCTACCGTGATGCCTCCTCATACCACCGCCGCTCAGCTTTTGCTGCCTCCAGCTTTGCCTTGGGGCGGCAATATTCCCCAGCCTGTGCCCAGGGTCCTTCTCCGTCCAGAATCTCCTCCCATGTCCATGTGTCCAGAGATTTCTGCTGCTGCCCGATACCACGCTGCTTGGTCCTTGGTTGGTGGGTGATTCTGTAACGCTCGTCGTGGGTGGAAGAAGAGGAGGACCAATGCGCAGCGTGGTAAGTGTCCATATTGTTTCAATAAGAATACTGAACAAAAACAATAAAACGACAAAACGAACAGTCCTGAACGGTGAAGTAAAACACAGAACAGAAAATACTCACCCACCAAACACAGGTGGGAAAAGGCTACCTAAGTATGATTCTCAATCGGAGACAACGAACGACACCTGCCTCTGATTGAGAACGATACCAGGCCAAACACAAAACCACAACATAGAAAAAAGAACATAGACAACCCACACAACTCACGCCCTGACCATATTAAAACAAAGACATAACAAAAGAACTAAGGTCAGAACGTGACACAAGAAGGGTACTTCGACTACCCCCATAGGAGAAGCCTTTGAAGAGCCCATTTTGGTTCCAGGAAGATACCTTTTGGTTCCAGGTAGAACTATTTTGGGTACCATGTAGAACCCTTTAGCGGTTAGAGCATTGGGACAGAAACCAAAAGGTTGCTTGTTCGAATCCCTGAGCCAGCAAGGTGGAAAAATCTGCCGTTCTGCCCTTGATCAACGCAGTTAACCCCCACAACAACTGCCCCCTGGGCGCTGATGTCGATTTAAGGCAGCCCCCTTGCACTTCTCTAATTCAGAGGGATTGGGTTAGATGCGGAAGCCACATTTGGTTGAATGCATTCAGTTGTGCGACTGACTAGATATACCCTTTCCCTTCCCAAAAAGGTTTCTCCTATGGGGACAGCCGCAGAACCCTTTTGGAACCCTTTTTTCTAAGAGTGTAGATGATTTAGCGATCGGATGTGTCTGTTGAACCAATCAAGGACAGCCTCCTCTCCCGTCTGACACACTCTCTCCCCTGTCGTCGACCTAAAAGGAGGGAAGGAGGAAAACCAATCGGCATGGATGGAGGCAATGGAACAAACCAACACCTTGACTAAGCAGAGAGAGAGAAAACTGCCTAGGTGATGGATATCGCTGGCCTGACACCCTATCCTATTTCCATAATGTGGGATGAGAGGAGTGGTTAGAGCTAGCATCGGAGGCACATTTTATATATAAGCTTTCCAGTACACAAACATACAGACAACACATGCAGTACAGACACACACACACACACACACACACACACACATACACACACACACACACACACACACACACACACACACACACACACACACACACACACACACACACACACACACAGTGTCTCACATTTACACTGTCCAGGGGCCAATGGAAAGGGTGGATAGAAGTGGACAAGTGTGTGTGTGTGTGTGTGTGTCTGGTTTTCCTGGACACCACCCGCCATGTGCTCTAACAGGAACTCTGTCTGACTGCCAGCTTAGCAGATCTCTGTGCCATGAGCAGGGAGTAGAGTGGTTATGGAATCTAAACAGGATACTGTACATAGTCTGTCCAGCACCCTCTTAGCACTAGAGGCCAGACTGACTGATGGACAACCAGGAGGGCAAAGAAACAAGTTAACAATAAAACATGTTCCAATTAGTTTGCACTAAATGTTAAAAAAGGCTGCGTACTGCCATGTGCATTATTGACAACATATCAACCCTCAGGTCTTCACCATGTTTCTCCGATTGGTTTGCAAACATTCGCCAAGTTGAACACACCTCTGATGTAATGGAACATAGCGATAATGTCTTTGAAACATGGCATAAAAACAGGGTGGGACATTGGAAGGACCTGAGAGTTGACATCTTTAAGATTAAACAGTCCATTCATGTTTAATGAAAGGGAAAACTGTGGCTTCGAATGCTACTCAGGTTGTATGTGTGTGTGTGTGTGTTTTCTACCCAGAAAGTCCCTGATTCCGATAACAAGGTAAAAATCCACTGACACAACTTCCTACCATCCATTCCCTTTTGTATCCCTGGTGACAATGCGATGCAATCAGTCCTGGAGATCTACAGAACCAATCAATGGTTTGGCTTGTTTACGTCCCAAATAGCACCCTATTCCCTATATAGTGCAACACTTTTTTTTCAGAGTCTTACGGGAGAGCCCTATGGGCCCTGATCAAAAATACTGCACTATAAAGGGAAAAGGGTGCCATTTGGGAAGCAGTCTTTGCCTTTGCTTCTCGCTAATGAAAAACAGGAGTGAACTGGACCGCCATTGATCTCTGCGTCGGCTAAAGTGCAAGTCATCAGTGTTTGATTAGTGTGGCTGTACAGCCTCTTACCCTAGCACCGTGTCTTCTTGTCCCCCTGGTTATCCCTCCTCTCCGTTCTTGCAAAGGCTAGTGATGCGGCGCCTAACAAAGGCTACCACTAAGCTTGGTGTGATTTGCAGGCCGAGTGTACTAAATCGAAGACTAGCGTGTTTGGGACACACAGCTGTAGACCCTTAGCTGAGTGTGACTTTATTGAACATCCTAAATGAGAAAACGGTATCATGGCGACGACATTGATGTCATCCCGAAAGAAACTAAAGAGTCTTACACCTCTCTGGGTTGCCTCTGCCATTACTTTAATTAAAATGATGCGGAGAGAGAGAGAGAGAGAGAGAGAGAAAGAGAGGGAGGGAGAAAGAGAGAGAAAGGACCATTTCCCTCTTTGTAGGGAGAACAAAACAAAGAGGATTAATGCTGAAATGCTGAACCTTTTCCTGATTAAACCCACAAGGGGAGATCACAGCGAGGTCCAGAGTGAAGCAGCGGGATTGCTGCATTCTGTGTTGTTGTCAATGGCGGCTATTGTTGCTGTCAGCAGGTTGCAGTGAAAAATGTGTAAATGGTGCTCGAACCCTGAAAGACGACACAACTGCAGCCATGGTTGCATATGAGAAAAACAAAACATGTAAATGAAATTGAAGAGAAAAGGAGATGAACAAGAAACGTCACAAAATGTAGGTATATTGTAGCCTACTCATTAGCATTGTCACTGTTTTGTAATGGTATTTTTAGCTCCGTTAGCATTGTCTTCATCCGATGTTTATATGACGTCAGCTATAATGGTTTTCGGGAGGAGGTTAGCAAGCAATAACATCTGCTAATGTGTATGTGACCAATACAATTTGATTTGAAGTCCTATCCCAAGCTTTCAAATATTACAAAGTGAGAAGACCGTCTGGCATGCAGTCTACCAGGTACTCTTTGTTGAGTAGCCTTCGTGAGCTAGCGACGTGTGCAGTTGCTAGCAACATGGCCCATCACCATGGCTCTGCTCCCTTTGTTTTCTCAGTAGTGTTTACTTGGAACTCTGGCATTTACAGGTTTTCCTTGAACGGCCATGAATCGCTGACTCTGTTTAAGCTTCATGTCAGGAACAGTGCCTTCGTGCCAGAGTTGAAATGTCGAGGAGGGACACTCTGTAGCATGTGTTGGGGGACGATGATAGATGACCAAGGCCAAATACCTGGCCCACTGCCCCCTCTGGAAGAGGTTGTTGCCTGGGAGAGATCAGCTGAAGAGACTCTGGATACAAGCTGCCGTGGCTGGGATTCTTTTAGGGGGTGAAGAGGGGGTTGGGGTGGCTGGGGGGGGTGAAGACTGGTTAAGGCATCTTTCCCCTAAAATAGCCTGCATCGTCGCTACGGGAGGGGGTGAATACACTACCATGGTAACGGGGACTTGTTTAGGCACAAACACCTCCCTGTACCTAACGATGACCTTTAAGTCCTCTCTTGATGTATGCACCAAAATAGTTTTGGACGCTCTCCCAGTCGCACACATTCTCTCGTACACACACACACACACACATGGCAGCAGCACAGACATACATGCATTCAAATGAAAGCTACCATTCACATGTCCGCATCCAAACATGGAAACAAATATGTAACTTGAAGCTGTCATATACACAGACTCATTCACGTAAACAGAGCAACATCACACTCGCCAACGCAGTTGGGAAAGATGACTATACACATGGAAGACCAAACACGACATTTAATATTCACAAACAAACCGCTGTCTTTTCCCCTTGTAGGACCACTCCGTATCTGACACTTCCTCCAAATAAGCTCTTCAGCAGAAGCGCCTCTTGGGGAGAGTGTCTCGGTTGGCCCTCTGCGACACAGCAATCACCCACCACCACCATAGCAGGAGTGTGACAATCGCCCAAGAGGTGTCATAACAGCTGCCTCGGTTGCGGCGACGTAAATAACCATGGCGACACGACGAACTACCTCCCCGACAATGCATGCTTCCCCCAACTGCCTCATGGCCCAATGGAAGTCTGCCTGGCTGCCCCTGCTGTGTGTAAGCAACTCAACACGGAGAGGGAAGAGATCGTACTGTCAGACAGTCGACCCAAGACAGGTGGTAACACTGTACTTGAACCAACCGTGCCACAAAGCATACTTTACATTGACATTAGCAAGGTATAACAGAGCTCGTAGGTTGTCCCCATAGCTGGCAATAGGATGCTAGCTCATCTGCTAGCACCCTAAATTGCAGAAAATTTCAACTTTATCATAGGACAATTGACGTCATGCTATATTTTGGACGAGGTAAACTGAGCTTCATAATGAGCTTTTGGAAATGAGGTGACAGGTCAGAGGTCAGCTCAAGCCATATATCTCCTATAGCGGTCCCCACCCCTCTTTTGATGATCCTGGGATGAGCTCTGACCTCAAACCTCTGACCTCTGACGGGACCGGTCAATCAATCAAACCACTGTTATAAAATGGGGCGGAGAAGTGTGCTTGAACTGATAAGCTGTGGGCAGAAAAAGATGACAAAATATGTTTTTATTTTTCCATAGTTTAATTAGAGAACATGTTCAAAACTGCCTTTTCCCACATCTCTGCTATCTGTTTATATTGGACAAAAAAAACAGAGCAAGATTTTTTGCTAGTCATGTCATTCAATTGAATAAGGCTCAATGCTTTAATTCTAAAAGCACTTTTTCTCAAGCATTTTTATAACTAGGCCAGATCCTAAGCCTGTCCTGAAGCAAGTATTGGCTGGCACAGCAAGGCCATAAGAAACTCCCTCAGCTAACAAGAGACTAAGATGGGAACCTTGAGTTTGCGATGGTAACCTGGATTTGGCTTATGAAGAGCTCTTAATGAGCTCTTAATGTCCCCCAGGGGACTGCTAGCTTGAGCATTAAGCCAGCCCTCACCTCCACTAACCCTCCCTCGCCCCCCCCCCCCCCTTGCTCCTGTCATCCATCCTGGGCTTTCCATCCGACAACACCTTATCTCCTCCCCACATCGTAGACGTTCAGACAGTGCTGCTTGTCCTCCTGGTGGTTCAGATAAGAGAATCTGTGATCCTTAACGGCACCCTGTTCCCTATATAGTGCAGTACTTTTGACCAGAGCTCTATGGGCCCTTGTCAAAAATGGTGCCTTATTATATTGAATAGGAAGCCATTTTGGATGCGCTGAGAATCTATTACTGGTTAGAGCTGCCAAGAGCTGCAGCTCCTCTCAAAACAACAGCCCCCGTGTAATCGTCCCGCCTTATCCATCCTCTTTATCGCCCCCATCCAATCTCCCCGCGTCAGACACTAGTCAGCCGGCTTCACGTGCGACTGACATTTGTTTAGACATAAGTGGACCGCGACGGTGCTTCCAAAAACAATGACAGTTGTCACAGCCAATCGGAGGGTATCGAAGTGGCGGCTGGTGGCGTTATCTCGGACGAGCATAGCGTCTTGAGACATTGTGCGCCGGTCATTTTATGCTCGCGCCAGCCAGAAAAGTTTGGTTTCGAGCGGAGTGGTGTTTGATGCGTTGAGATTGACAGCCATATCAGTTTACAGTCTCAGATGAAACAGTTCTCCAATCTGGTGAAGCATGAAGATAAAAAGAGAGAGAGAGATCATTTAGAACTCTTGCTAACTCCCTCCTCACTCTCTCTCGCTCTCTCTCCATCTATCCATTTGCTGAAACACGTGCTGGAGAGTGGAGCTGTGCAGTGTTTTTAGTAAATGTTTTCTCTCTCTCTCTCTCTCGCTCTCTCTTAAAACTTTGTGGCCTACTTTCGGGGGCCTTTGAAAAATAGTGTTTGGCGCGTGGTGGATGAATGTTAGCGGGGAGGAAGGGAGCAAAGCAGCAAGGGAGAGCTGGGCAGAGGAAGCGTGTGAAGGCTTGCCCCTTTATCTTCCAGCCCAGACCCGCCATGTCTGACTTTAGTCTCCTCTCCTCTCTCTCTTTCTTTCTCTCTCTCTTTCTCTCTCTTTGTTCTCTTTAAAGACTGCTTCTCAGTGATAGCTTCTCATCTGAAGCACTAAAACAAGATGTTATTTTATGAACAGCTCTCAAAAATGTAAACATTTTACAGGACAGGGTGCAGTGTTGTTGTCGCAGTATTGCTGTCTGATGCTGTCTGATAAAGTTAAGTTGAAGCTATTCTCTGAAATGTTGAAATATGCTAATTGTCAATGTTGTCGACTGGCTGTCACCAAAGGGTTAAATCACACCGGATTTCTTCAAATGAATTTCTTCAGATTTGAAAAATCTGTTGATGTGGACTTGAGCAAGTTGCTCCTGTAAGTTGCTCTGGGTAAAAGTGTATGTACCACATCACCCCAAAACGTTAGCTGAGGGGTTATGTCTCTGCCTGTGCCCATAACAGAGTGACCCGAAGCTACTAAGGTGATGAATGTGGCTCGGATCTGTTTTTAGTGGTGGCGGAGTACACATCTCTCCTCGTCTCTTTTCTATGTGACAGGCCCGGGTCTCTGTGAGTCCACGTGCTGCCTCGTTTATTTTCAGGCTCAGCCTTGTTGAGTGGCGCTCAGTGACAGGAAGGGGGAGAGAGAAGGGGAGAAGGAGTGGAGCGATTTGCCCCTGTGTCATGTGAGACGCTGTCTCATCAAGTGGGTGAGAGAGGGAGAAGGGAGGGAGAGGTTGGTGTTAGTGCGGATTACCCAATCACTATAACCATGTGTTGGACAATGTGTGTGTGTGTGTGTGTGTGTGTGTGTGTGTGTGTGTGTGTGTGTGTGTGTGTGTGTGTGTGTGTGTGTGTGTGCGCGTATATGTGCGCATGCCTGTATCCTCTACAGGCCGTTTGAAGGGTTGCTGCGACAGAAGGGTGTCAAAGGTGATGGGGGTTCAAAGGCTGGAGAAGAGAGGAGGCTTGGCTAGGGCATTCACTCACTGGCTTTATCCCAAATGACACCCTATTCCCTTTATAGTGCACTACTATTGTAACGGTTTTCTGTATGAGAAGGAGAGTCGGACCAAAATGCAGCGTGTAGATTGCGATCCATGTTTTAATAAACAAACGTAAAACACGAATCAATACAAACACTACAAAATAAAGAACGTAACGAAAACCTAAACAGCCTATCTGGTGAAAACACATAGACAGGAACAATCACCCACAAACACACAGTGAAACCCAGGCTACCTTAATATGGTTCCCAATCAGAGACAATGACGAACACCTGCCTCTGATTGAGAACCATATCAGGCCGAACATAGAACTAGACAAACTAGACATGTAACATAGAATGCCCACTCAGATCACACCCTGACCAACCAAAACATAGAAACATACAAAGTAAACTATGGTCAGGGTGTGACAACTATATACTGTATATCCTTATATAGTGCACTACTAGTGCACTATGTAGGGAATAGCGTGTCATTTGGGATGCAGACATTCACTCACTCACTCACTCACTCACTCACTCACTCTGACCTGGGCCTGGACGGGTGAGGGTGACGGAGGATCTGACTGGTGGGCAGATAAACCGCCAGTGATTGGGCCGTGACCCCATCCTAAATAGCCCGACCCGTTCCTCTCGGCCCGTCACTTTCTGTCGAGCTGTGCGTTTCAGAGGGACTTGGTGAACCCGTGTCTCATGCGATCAGCCGCCGGCTTTACTCACTAAGTCCTCTCTCATAGAATGAGGGGAAGAGGGAGGGAACAAGGGAAGGAAGGAAAGAGGAAAAACAGGCTCAGCAGTTTAACCCGTTGACCGGAGTATTGCCAGAATGTTTGTAATGGGTTTATGAGTCACGCACTAAGTCCCCTAAGACAGGGGCATGTAAACATTACCTCACCATACCATCCACCTCCCAGGGACTAGCTTGGGTTGAGTGTGTGTCTGTGTGTGAGTATTTACTCTGTGTGTGTGTGTATGTGTGTGTGTGTGTGTGTGTGTGTATATATCTGTGTCTGTTTCTGTGTGTGTGTGTGCGCCCGCTTAAGTGAGTAATTAGCTCCTTTGGCCTCCCGTGACACTCCACAAGTGACAAGAAGGTCACTTGTCACTCTGGCTAAACATTGTTTTTCACAAAATATTTTGTCCCAACCAATCACGTGTATGGGTTTTTAACTTTAACCTAAGTCATACAGGAAGACACCACGTGAAGGTCTAAGTGAGATTGTGAAGTCTTTGAAGGAACTGAGAAGCCTTGACGGTAAATCAATTCCTCTGTAGCCAATCGTATCAGCATTCAAAACTGTGGCTATATATTCTGTCACTATCACGCTTTACTATAGCCAACTGTTTGGTAGAAGCATTATAAGTTTTATGACATTAAACAATAGAATAAATAATATCCATGCTTTTCATTAAAAAAACATATATTTTTATCATTTGATTGTAAAAGTCAGAAAATGCTTATGTTGGATGTTTTAACATTCTGTAAGTACAGCGGTACTCAGAGCTGCTTGTACTTGCCATCATGACTGTCAGTGTCTCACCCATAGGATACTAGTGTGTCCTCATACTTTTTCCACTGTCCCTCTGTGTGTGTGGGGTGGCTCTTATCACACAGACAAAACCCAAGAGATATCTGTCCCCAATTATAACCCTCTCTCTCTCTATCCCTCCACTGCAGGAGGGAAAAGGCATCATGGAGAGAGGAGAGAGAAAAAAGAGGAGAGGAAGTTTGGTTTGGGTCGAGGAGTGCTTGAGCATGTAGAGAGAGAGAGAGAGTGGGATGAGGCAGATGAGAAAGGAGTGAGCTACTAGGAAGTTGGTTACAGACACTGATCTATGGTAAGTTTGATGTTTTCCCCTCTTAGTCCTAAATGTTAGGATTTAGGGAGAGGAAGCTGCTCATAGATCTGTGCCTAAGGGCAACTTCTACCCAGAGATAAGAGGTTGAGGTTAAGGCACAAAGGGAAAAGGATGACATCACTGTCTAGGGTTGCCTGCTGTGGGGTTAAACTGGGAAAACATGTAGGAAAAAAAGGCTAGACCCAAGGGCATCCAGACAGTAAGTTACTTCCAAATGGCACCCTATTCCCTATATAGTGCACTGCTTGGACCCTGGTCAAAAGAAGTACACTATATAGGGAATAGGGTGCCATTTGGGATGCAGACGGTGTTATAGCCTACAGTATGGGAGATGGCAAGATGAATGCAGACTTTCCTCAACCACCACCTGTAGATATAAATAGGAAAGAATAGTCCGCCGTTACAATTTTAAAGACCATGTGTGTCACCTTCAAAATCTTGGCCTGATAGTGAGTAAGTGAGTTTCTTTGAGTAACTTTCAAGTACAATCCTAACTACCGGTACTAACATTCTCTTTTCACAAAGGCCATTTTCCAAACAGGGCCTTTTGTCAGGGAAACATCCTGTTTGTGTGTCTTCTCGTGCTCTTACAAACAGAAACCAAATGCCAGCTGCAGTGTTGTGCTCTTCTGCTCTATACCCCAGTGACCTTCAGCCAGAGTCAATTTCAAACGAACGTCAGAAGAAAAGTTGAAAAAAAATGCGGGAGGCTGTGCAACATCACACACTGCAAAAAACAACCGCCATTTCCTCCTCAGACAAAATGTGTGTGTGTGTATGTGTGGGAGAGGGAGGGGTGTGTGTTTGTTTGAGGTGAGCTCAGCTTTTGTCATGCTGGCGGTTTGAAAACGGACTCTTTTCTCACTTCCTGCAGTAAGAGCACATGTATAACCGTCATGTGGCCCGAAGAAAGATTTGAAAAACAGTATGCAAAGAGGCAGGTGTGTGTATATGTGTAGTATAGTATGACACAGCATGATAATGGTGCTGCTTGCCACCTTGCATGACTTGGGACAGAGCCCTAGAGTACACATACAGTACATACATGCTAACGCTAGGACCTCTAAATAGTTAGTTAAATAGTTAACCAATAGCTACCCAGACTATTTGCACGGACCCTTTTTGCAGTAACTCTTGACTCATGACATACGCTGCTGTTACTGATTATTATATATCCCCTTGCCTAGTCAATCTATGTATGTACATATCTACCTCAATTACCTTGTACATCGACTCGGTATAAAGACAAGTTATCGTTACTCATTGTGTATTTATTCCTCATGTTATAATTGTTCTATAATTTCAATGTCTTTCTCTCTGCATTGTTGGGAATTGCCCCGTAGGTAAGCATTTCACAGTTAGTTTGCACCTGTTGTTTATAAAGCGTAAATAACATTTGATTTGAACCCTGACATTTTCCTGGTCAGTTCACGTGGTCAGGAAAAACTGTTCCTAATTATGACAGACAATGTTTATTGAAGTGTTACCATAGTAGTATGGAGCCATATTCTAAGCAGAATTTACTACAGCCAATTATTTCCATGGATGCAACAACAACGTAGTATCCGATGCCCTTTGATCGTTTCAGTTGTCATGGAGACCAGTGGTTATATGTTGTTTGGGATCATTTGATCTCAACCCATCGCTGTGCATTTTGGGGCCATTCTTCGAACGTTACAGTCTGTTCCCCATTGAGGTAACAACATGTTTTACCTTAATCCTACCTCGTCAACCCCTAACCACTTTGAACGCTGTCCTAGGTGCATGAGCAGCTGTCCTCCTGCATCACTATGGTAACGGCTGAACTCATCCAGTCTCGTTTTTTCCCATGATCCACCGGGAACATGTGCCGCACACACCACCGTAGCTGGGTCAGCAAACAGAAGCAAACACATTTTCTGATCTTGTTTTTCAGAAGTGTGTGCGTGCTATGGCCATCTTTCTGTTTGTGTTCACCTTCATCAGGGGAGACAAAATACCCTGTCTGCACCGAAGTACTAACACGCATCATTAGCCACTCCAACAGATGCTCTGCAGCCATGTCTGGAGAAATAGAAGCCTAGTACGTGTGTGTGTGTGTGTGTGTGTGTGTGTGTGTGTGTGTGTGTGTGTGTGTGTGTGTGTGTGTGTGTGTGTGTGTGTGTGTGTGTGTGTGTGTGTGTGTGTGTGTGTGTGTGTGTGTGTGTGTGTGTGTGTCTGTGTCTGTGTCTGTGTCTGTGCATATGCATGGTTGAGAGACGGAAAGCGAGAGAGAGGGGTCAACAAAGTGATCAATCAAAGGTCAAAGCGTGCGTCACTGTTGCGCAACTGTCTGCACGTTAACACTAAACAGTCGCTTCGTTTCGTTAACCCCGTGCTCCCTGGATGGACACTAGTGATGTGGACCACATCCATGCCCTTTATCCCAATCACATTGTGATAGCTACAGATAGTCTGCGTCCTAAATGGCACTCTATTCCCTACATCGTAAACTACTTTTGACCAGAGCTCTATGGGCCCTGGTCAAATGTAGTACACTATATAAGAAATAGAGTCCAATTTGAGACAGGGCCCTAGAGTGCACATACAGTACATACATGCTAACGCTAGGACCTCAAATCAACCAATCAATCAACCAACCAACCAAATGACGCACTGACCAATAAATCTACCAATCAGCCAGTTACTATAAACAACATTTATGGTGTGGATGAAAAGTGTAAGATTACTTAAAAGGGAAGAGATTTATAGCGACATATTGTTGTCACCATGGTTTTTGCATTACAATTGTTCGCTGTGATATTCAGTCACAATTAACATCATATTGTTTTTCAACTAAAGTCATTTCAGAATAACCACACAGGTTTGGAGGGAACTTCATGTGAACTTCTAACTACGCATCATTAGCCACTCCAACAGATGCTCTGCAGCCATGTCTGGAGAAATAGAAGCCTAGTACGTGTGTGTGTGTGCAAACTAACTGTGAAATGCTTACCTACGGGGCCCTTCCCAACAATGCAGAGAGAAAAACATTGAAATTATAGAACAATTATAACATGAGGAATAAATACACAATGAGTAACGATAACTTGTCTTTATACCGAGTCGATGTAATTGAGGTAGATATGTACATACATAAATTGACTAGGCAAGGGGATATATAATAGAGTTACTGCAAAAAGTGTCCGTGCAAATAGTCTGGGTAGCTATTGGTTAACTATTTAACTAACCATTTAGCAGTCATATGGCTTAGGGTAGAAGCTGTTCAGAGTTCTGTTGGTTCCAGACTTGCCATGCAGATGCATATAGAACAGTCTATGACTTGGGTGGCTAGAGTCCTTAACAAGTTTTAGGATCTTCCTCTGAGGTCCTGGATGGCAGAGATGGCAGAGAGCTCAGCCCCAGTGATGTACTGGGCAGTATGTTCTACACTCTGTAGCTTCTAGTGGTCAAATGCCAAGCATTTGCCATACCAAGCAGTCAAGACGCTCTCAATGGTGCAGCTGTATAACATTTTGAGGATCTGAGTGCTCATGCAGAATCTTTTCAGCCTCCTTAGGGGGAAGAGGAGTTGTCGTATCCTCTTCACGGCTGTGTTGGTGTGTGTGGAGCATGATAATTCCTTAATGATCTGGTCACAGAGTAACTTGAAGCTCTCGACCTGCTCCACTACAGCCCCGTCGTTGTGGATGGGGGCATGCTCAGTTCTCCTTTTCCAGTCCACGATCAGCTCCTTTGTGTTGCTGACGTTGAGGGGGAGGGTGTTGTCCTGGCACAACACTGCCAGGTCTCTGACCTCCTCCCTGTAGGCTATCTCAATGTCGGTGATCAGGCCTACCACCGTCGTATCGTCCGCAAACTTAATGATGGAGTTGGAGTCATGCGATGGAGTTGGAGCCACTAGTCATAAGATTTGCGAAATATGCCACGACTGGCCACTTCAAGTTCAGGACAAGTACACTTTCATACAATTTCTCATCACACACTGTAAAGTCAATCTTCTTCATTTAGAATGGTAATTAGTCTGATGGGGGGCAAATGGGGATATGGAAGAAGGAGGCCTCGGGGTGACTCACCAAAAGACATGGGGAGTTATACGCTTTGAAAGGAGTTTATCCGAGTTCTCCATAGATCGTCATGAGAGCTTCGGGTTGCAAACGGATCCCTCCTTCCCTTTTTTTGTTGCATCAACATGAAAAGGATTCTCTCCCGCCTGGGAGCTTGTTTCGGATATTCATGTGAGGTTTACATTTTAATCACAGGAAAAATGGCACGAGAGATTGTTTGTGGTAGTTGGCCAACTAAGAAAATAAAGTGGCCATCTTAACTATGGATTTGATGTGTGGTAGTTTTGGAGGTACACTGGACATTTATGTGTATGATTCATGTTTTGAGCTGATATTGACCATGTGCTTAAATGGTTGGCGTACCATTGAAGGTGATGTAATAATGTTGCTTATCTGGTGTAACATTCGAAACAAGACAAGGTTACATGAGCTGAAATGTGGCAGAACTGAATTTATTTCAATTATTTAGCCTAATATTGCAGAAAACCTTTTCCAGCCTCACTGTTTCTATATTCGATTCCATCTCCGTGTTTACATCAGATTCTTTATTCAGCTGTAACTGATAAACATCATAGCACAAGTAATGAACGGTTATTTTTAAGTTCAAAGACAAATAGCAGTAAATATTGTATTTCCCAACATTTGACTATGACAATTTCTAATGAGCCATGAAATGATTTTCTCCAAATTAATTTAGCACAACTGGCTTTTACTTTTGCACTAAGGCAATATTCATCTGCATGTGTTTTGAACAAGTTTTTCAGTGGCATAACACTGTTCCATATTGTTTTTGATGTAGCCTTTCAAATAGAGTTAAGTCCCAAAAAAATGATTGGTTTCTTTGTGTTTCTTGATTGTCATTTGGATTTCTTTATTGTTTTCACATGGTTTTGACTCAAGAGAAGTCACATAGCTAGTCCTACGTCTTCAGATTTTGTTGAGGTGTTCTTGTATTCTACCTACTAGTACATTAAGTTTGGATGTAGCATTTTATTTTTTTATTTTTGATGTTTAAATTCTCAAAGAGCAGAAAGTATTGTAAGTGTGAGAAACTGTAGTATTTCAGTAATGTGTTATCAATCTCAAGTACTGTGCAGCACGTCTTCAGGGTTGTATTCATTAGTGCACACCATGAGAAAAACGTTTTGCAACAAAAACAAGATTTTCCTTTTGGACAAATTCAGGTAGTCCCTCTCCGTTTCTGTCTGTTTGCTTCCTAGTGAATACACCCCAGATTTCACTCAGTTGTAGGTCACACAGCATCCCCCTTCCAGACCTGAGACTCATACCAATACAACTACCCACACAGCACATCCTTTTTCACTGTGTGACATTGTCATTACAGACAGGTGTTTAAATTCTCTCCTCTCACAGTTACTGCACAAAGACAGTAGAGGAAGGGGAAGTGAGAGTCATGCTTAAGAAGTGAAAGTGTTCTTAGGGGGGAATTTTGATGCCGTTAGGCGGTTTGAGACGTTTTTTCCCTGACACTTATGAAGTCACATGGCAACCATTTCTACAGTACGCTCTGAGGGTTTGTGGGTGTCAGAAATGTGGCTTCTTCCAAATGCAGAAGGAAACAGCAACATTGCCTGACACAAACCATGTGGTTGAAATGTGTTACTCATGTTGTTATGATGTTTAACAAGCCATTTATTCTAGAACAGCAGTAGGAGTACTAAAGTACTTTTAAAGTTCACTTTCACTACTGTTTACTTATCATGTGTTCTAGTTATATGCCAGTGGCGGTCAGTGACGTAAACATTTTTTTTCATGAACATGGCCTTATTTATATTACAGCATATTGAATGACTCTCATTAATATTCCATTCACCCAGTTCAATGTAAAAGCGATAGATTTAGGCTACTACATGATACTTGAATTTTCCCTATACCCATTGTGAGGTTGCTACAACCTAGCCTATGAATGTAAGTTTACAACGTAGGTGCACACAGGTCGAGAGACAAATTTGAGTCGAGCGGCATATGGACAGACAGTGACACTCAATACAGCCTTGCACACTCTTGCCTGCATCTAGCTGATATAGGGTGTAATCATTAGTCCAACAGTTGCAACCGAGAGTTTCTATTGGACAAATTCAGGTATGTTTATCCCCGTTTTGTTCCGGTTGCTTCCGTTTTCGAGAAATGTTTTTCAACAGAGTTGGAGGAATGAATACACCCCTGCTCACGCATAAACACAGTTCACTTTCATAGCAGCCACGTTGTATTACTTCTATGCTCTCTACTACTCTTACCTTATCCATTTGCTTGTGGACTTCAATGCACAACACATCAGCTGTATGTGATCAGACGGAAAAACCTTTCAATGCCAAACCGCTACACACAACCTACATTGTTGTCACCATATTAGCTAAAGTAAGTCATAGCATATGTAATAGAACTAACGAGTTCCTAAATGCACTACAATCATGCAGTAATGTTAGTGTACAGTCATTAAGCATTTACACCAGCGGGCCCCGGTGGCAATAAATTAGTAATACTAAAAGCTTACCTTGACTAGAAAGAGTTCCAGTGTTGTGTTGGATAGTCATAACCTGCTAGCTAACATAGCATCCCTCTGTTTGAGCAGGGTGTTTCAGCAGGCTAAACTAGCTAGATGCATTTGCTAGCTAAGTGAAACTGAAAGTGAATAAAAATGACAATCTCTATTTCTCTCTTGCTTCTCCTTCATTTTGGAAGAAATTAATTTGTTCAAAACTGTTCAACTATTGTCTTTCTCTCTCTTTGAGTCAACTACTCACCACATTTTATACTCTGCAGTGCTAGCTAGCAGTAGTTTATGCTTAATAATCTGATCCTTTGATTGGGTGGACAACGTGTCAATTCATGCTGCAAGAGCTCTGATAGGCTGGATGACGTCCTCCGCAAGTTGTCGTAATTACTGTGTAAGTCTATGGAAGGGGGTGAGAACCGTGAGCCTCCTAGGTTTTGTATTGAAGTCAATGTACCCAGAGGAGGACGGAAGCTAGCTGTCCTCCAGCTGCACCATTGTGCTACCCTACAGAGTGCTGTTGAGGCTACTGTAGACATTCTTTGCAAAATAGTGTGTTTGGCGACGTGATTATATTTAGTATAAAAATGATATATTTTTTATATTTTACAATTAAACATTTTATGAAATTCACTGAGGATGGTCCTATCCTTTTCCTCTGAGGAGCCTCCACTGTTATACGCTAATCCCCCCCAGGAAGTGTCTCTAAAAAATACAACATTATTTCCTCTTTTGATAGACTTTCCTTCCTCAATCTTTTTTTTAATCAAGGTAAAATGTCAGTATAGCTTACAAAATAGCCTAGAGAGGGATGGGTGGATGAGACAACATTAGCATTCACCCACACAAGTGGTGTCTTCAAAATTATGCTAATGAACTCTCTGCTGGACAAAATGATCCGTAATCAGCGTTTCATAAACCACTCCATCATCCATGGAAATTCAGATGTTTGTGTTTGTGTTTTCAACTGGGTGGTGATTAGTATGGTCCAACATGTGAAATGTAACTTTTGAGACAAACTCAAATAAGATACATTTTTACATTTGACAACTTGAGTAGGCTATATGAGATTGAGAAATCATTGATGTGCATATTGAATCCTCATCATCAAATGTGTACGTTTTTGCTTCAGCACAAATAGCTACATTTAACAACTGATATAAGCTGTCATAGCAACCTGTGCATGCCAAATGACAGACGGTATGACTCCAAATGACAGTCTTATGACAACCTTATGTATGG
Source organism: Oncorhynchus clarkii lewisi (assembly GCF_045791955.1). Taxonomy (NCBI): domain Eukaryota; kingdom Metazoa; phylum Chordata; class Actinopteri; order Salmoniformes; family Salmonidae; genus Oncorhynchus; species Oncorhynchus clarkii. The sequence goes on along the minus strand of NC_092159.1, from coordinate 26,315,419 downwards.
AGGGTTCAAATTAACTGTTACCGATTTCCCTTTCAGAACTCGATATTGGCAGGACATTTTGCCCTGTTTGCCCTTGGTTTTCAGTGTCAATGGGCTCGGATGCCAAAGCGATCGTTGTCACCAAAATAGGCTATAACCCAAGGTGGGTACAGAAGAAGCCTTGGCCTTTGGGGAAATGGACAGAGTCCCTGGCAACTCTATCTGCTGCATGTGGCTTTCAAAAGCGTTTCTGGCTTGGGCGTTAGTACTCCTGGGGGGCTGGGAAACTGGATGAGGGGGGGGGGGGGGGGGGGGGGGGGGGGGGGGGGATTCAGTGCCAGCTAACTGGGGTAATCCTAGCATAGTTTCTGGGAGTGGATTTCACTGGCCCAGCAGAAAACCTGACCCCAGGCTCCCTCGATTCCAGTCACCCCTGACAATGGGAAGATGAGAAAGGAAGATGGTGGATGGTGATTTTTCTGGGAAGATGTATAGAGAAATAGCTGAGTGGGCTGATTAAAAAAAATAAAATAATTAAACACAGTAAGTATCGAAACTGCTGTCATGAAATGAACAAAAGCAATACTGTAACGGTTGCTGGTTTGAAAATCCGAGCCGTGAAAAATCTGTTGATGTGCCTCTGAGCAAACCACTTAATCCTAATTTGCTCCAGGGGCTCCGCACTACTATAGCAACAAATTTCAATGCACATATCCATTGCATGTGAGAATATATTTTGTATTTATTTTTGAATAGTCTACAGCCCCAAAACTCATCATCTGCGTATTTTCCTATTCTGATCATGCCAGATTGAGTACTTTTGTATTCACAAGATAGGAAGAATGCTTCCAGCAAAAGGTTTGTTAACAACCACAGACTGAAATGAAAGTGCATATCTGTATCATTTCAGGATATAATTTATTTGTGAAATGTCCTATTTTCATTCGTCAGACAGTAAATTGGGACACAGCATCCATTTGAATTGAACAAAATAGTTGACCCAGATTTTTGACACACATATATGCTTGTGAGGTTTGTTTTGTGACTCACGTCAGTTGAAACTCCCTTCATGTTCTACTGCATGGATCACTGCTCTCAAACAATGGAGTAAGTATATATGCACAGTCACATTATATCCGCTTATCCGGTAGGGTTTCAGCGACCATTCTTATCAATACTATTAAATCAAAAGTACTTGTTTAGAAATGTTAGCCAACAGCAAAAGGCTCTTCTTGCCTATACATTGTAAAACAAAAAAAAAGATTAAATGTACAATTGTAAGGCAACCAGCTACAATAGGATTGTGAGTTTGCTCAACAAAGTAGCATTGTAGTTGATTCAACACACAATTGTGATGTAACCAGCTGCAATAGGATTGTGAGTTTTCTCAGCATTTGGACATATAGCTGAACTAACATACCTTCTCAAGTTGAATTTTCTGTCATCTTTAGGTTGAGTGAACATACAATTCAACTTGTGTGTTTTCAATCTATTCTACTTTATTTACATATTTCCCAAAGTGCCTTGCCTTTCGAGTGAATTGTAGTTACCACCCATGACTCTATTTGTTAGTGACAGAGACATCATCATTGTATTCAATAGCTTTTAAGTCTATAACCTTCGCTATGTGAATGCTATCTTTTAAAAATAAACTCTTTATGACATTATGTATGGCATAAAGCCTTTCTTTTGTGGACTAGTTACACCCTAACACAGTGGCCTGAAACTCCTGGTACATCAAGCCTGCAAATATAGCATAAGGCTATTCTTTGGGGGGCCTGGTTACACCTTAATACAGTGGTCTGAAACTCTGGGTACATCAAGCCTGCAATTCACATTATGCATGCTTGCAAATTCCTATTGTAATCCAGCGAGAGGGAGGATATCCAGCAATTGGAACTTTTAACCAGTTTAGATTATTTTTTTTTGTGTAGCAATCACATACAAGTACATGCAAAAACACAGGTATTAAAACAAACTATTCTGAAAATCAAACTGCAAGAGAGCATGCTGGGAGATATGATAATGATGGGTGTAGTTTTGAGTTGTGTTGAGCAAACAAGAGTTTCACTCAACAAGCTTGTTCAAATTCAGCTGATTTCGACCAGAGATTGTTGAGTCAACACACTTTAACATATTTCACTTTTTTCCCTGGAGTCCACTCAACTCGCATTATTTTACTGATTAATCAGTGTAGGTATATAGGAGAGAGGGGTGTGGGATAAAAATGGTGAAAGTTGTCCACCCTTCTACCCTCTTGGGTTCAAAGACAGCTATTCCATTCTGTGCTGTCATGCTGCGGCGTATCCCATGCTAAATGAGCACCCTAAGCAGTATAACAGCTCCCTGCCTGCCCCCTATCTAACCTCCCTCTCTCTCCACACACACACACACACACACACACACACACACACACACACACACACACACACACACACACACACACACACACACACACACACACACCATCCCCAAACAAAGCCCTAGGCACATGAGTGACTCACAAGTCTGCAATTCCACCACTCCGACTTCCCACGCAAAAATCACAACAACAAGGTTCCGGGAACAAAATGCCCCCCCCCCCCCCCCCTGACGCTGTCACTTGAGGCCAATTCCTTTCCCCTGATTGCCTCATTTTCAAAGTCTCTTTTTTCCAAACCAGCTAATCAGCCCAAGCTACATTCTGCTTTCAATTTTGCTCCAAGTGCTCAGAGCGCAATAGTAGTAAGACAGAATGTGGACCATTAGCATAAGTTTGAAGCATTATCATTTGAAGTAGGACCTTGTGCGTGGCTACAATTTGTTTACCTGGCACGCCGCAAGGGTCTGTTTTAGTCACTCACTTATATTTTGGGATTGAATCAACTAGGATTATACAGAAGGTTACGCCAAGGACATCAGGATTGCTGGAGTGGTACAATAGGCATATTGCATGTAGCGCCATATTGTGCACATCTATACAACATTATGCGTTTTGACATTGCAAAGCATTTTTCACAGTCAGACAGAAAATTACTCCTGTGTGCCAGAGGCACAGATAAATACAGTATTCATCTCTCTGCAGGGTTCTCTTAAGAAACTAACACCAAATACAATGAGAAACAATTCAGGAAGCTCATAATAAAAACTATGAGAAACCCTTTAGGAAGTTGACGCTAAAAACAATGAGAAACAATTCAGGAAGCTAACACTAAAAACTATGAGAAACACTTTAGGAGGCTCACAATAAAAAATTATTAGCAACACTTCAGGATGCTAATGCTAAAAACAACAGGTAAGCTAACACTTGTTATCGGTTGATTTCTGTCTGTCCGATCAATAACAGAGCAGAACAGAGAACCACATTGCGGTTGTATCATATCCTAATCTTGCCCTTGTCAAAAGATAAATGGCCACTTCCCCCCTTTTCCCCCTCCGTTCCGGAGTCCAGTTAAGTGTGCATGACAGCGCTAAAAGAAATGTAGAGTAGGCTATAGGGATGGATGAGGTCATCATCGTGCTGTCTGCCTGCTCATTAGCCATGCTTAATATAGTCCGTCAGACATAGGAAGCCATCTGGTCCGTCCTGTTCTCAGCCAGAATATGACTTGCAGCATAATTTTCAAACCTTTCCGCTCTCACTTTAAAAGGCTTTGCTTGTTTCCTGTTTTGGAATGGGGTCAAATATACGATAGAGGCTTCCTTGTGGATATGGATAACATCATCGTTGTGAGTGGAGGCAAATGGGAAGACTGCATTAAAAACATATCAGACTAGCATAGAGCTGAGTTTGCCGGCACCATCTGTGGCGGCGTCCCACAAATTGAGTTAGGGCAGGAAGCTAATGCACAGGGTGATCATGACCTCACTTGGTTACTCACAAGGCCACTGTCCACCACACCCATGTTGAAAACAATAACTGCAAGAGTGTGGCAGAGCTATGCCATAGCTATGCAATCTTCATCAATCCATGCAATATTGATGTATGCCTTATGCATGCTCTATTTTATGCATGCTCTATTCATGTCCCATAGAGCGACGCACAATTGGCCCAGAGTCGTCCGGGTTAGTGGAGTAGGCCGTCATTGTAAAATAAGATTTTGTTCTTTAACTGACTTGTCTAGTTAAACAAGGGTTTAAGTCTGATGCATGCTCTATTCATCCTATGCATTCTTCTTTCAAGCCTTATGCACGTTCTATTCACCCCTTATGCATTCTTCATTCATGCCTCCTTATGCATGCTCTATTCATTCCTTATGCATGCTCTATTCATTCCTTATGCATGCTCTATTCATTCCTTATGCATGCTTTATTCATTCTATATGGTTGCTTTATAATGGTCAAACTGCACAGAGGTGCCATGTGCTCCTCAGAAACCTGCTTGTCTAAACAGCCAATGCATGGGGAAAACATAAAGCAAATTGAAAGCAGAGGGTTCACACCCCCTGCACAACCACTCTGTCGACGACCCTGACACAGCTTGTTGTTGTTAAGCCAGTTTTTCCTGGAAGAGCTCTTCAGGGGAAATCGTGATTGTCCTTGACACGGTACACAATGTTTGCTTTTTTTCTCTGGGAGGAACAACAAGCAATTCATGTCTCAGAGAAAGGAGATGGCTGCAGGGGTGGAGGCGCTGGGGGGGGGGGAGTCTTAAGAATCAGGTGATTGTTTACGTGTCCAAATACGGGCATGCTTCACTTTCAAATTAAAGGACGACTCTGGGATTTATTATATGCTCTGTTTGGCTGTGTTCCAGATATACTGTAGATGTGCGGTAAGCCAGCACATTCGGTGAACGGCAGTACCATCAGTAATGTTAATGTTGTTATTTGTATATATTTTTTAATTGAATTACGATGGCCCCAGATATAGTGGATTAATGAATGTGCCACATTTGTTAGTTTATTGCTTTGATTCTCACAAACATTTTAGATGCTCATTCTGTTAGGGATGTACGGTACAGGCACCCACTGGCACTGGCACTTACCCCACCACAGCCATAACCAACCAAACCATAGAAATCAAAGGATTACACAGAGTAAGACATAAAAGAACCAGAGAGAGTGAAAAGGAGAGAGAGAGAGTGCCATCATGCCAGGCTAAGCACTGAGTTACTCATGAAGAAATGTCCACAAAACCTAAATGAGTTCCATGTATACCCACATTGCCTCAGCAGGCGCTCCGCTTCCCAGAAATGTTTGTTGTTGTGTGTGGCTGCTAACGTTTTTTTTTCTTCCAAATCAAGTTTGCATTGAGTAACCTGTCGAGCGTCCGTGCTGGTCTGGTCATCAACCCATACTGTGGCTGCTGAGTCACATGGCAACATCTCGCTCTTTTTCCCCTCTCTTTTGCTCTCTGTCTTTGTCCCAAATGACACCCTATTCCCTACATAGTGCACTACTTTTGACCAGAGCCCTAAAGGCCCTTGTCAAAAGAAGGGCACTATATAGGAAATAGGGTACCATATCGCTCTCTTTTCTTCCACCAGGTTGTTTTCTTCTTTTGCCTCCTCTCCCACTCCTCCGTTTCTCCCCGAGCCCAGGAGTGTGGTCAGAGTCTGTTTGTTCAGATGGTCGGTGTGAGGGGGACTTGAAAAGCCGGACACCACGTTGAACTCTTGACAGGGACTTGTGATTCTCGCCCCCCGCTTCACAGCATCTGACTGGTCCAAAAAGCCGATGGGTGCATCCCGAATTACGCCCTCTTCCCTATATAGTGCACAACCGTTAATGTCAAAAGTAGTGCACAAAATAGGGAATAGGGTGCCATTTGGGACACAGGCTTTGTAACAGGGAGATATGGGGGTAAAAAAAAAAAAGTGACCCATTTATGAGAGGTCACGACAACTTAAAGTGCACCATATGACGTTCAACGTATCACTCTTAGGAAGCCATTGAGATTAAATCTCAGTTCTTAGTGTAATAATGAGGTTATTAATAAGTAACAGTTAGGCATAACACAGTTGTTACAGTTATACTACTGTCCGTTTAGCTGAAGTGTGACTTTTCAACATAACAACATGGTTATTACTTATTAAGGAGTGTCACATCAGCTGAAGTGTTTTATCGTAATCTATCATGGCTAATCTGATGAAAATGGTGGCGACACCTATGTTGGAAACTATTCTGGGTGATAAGGAGCGGTCGCGGGCTACTTGCCTGATGCGGTTGCAGTCTTAAAGAGCATGGTGGTTCTTCAATGTCCTCTACCCGTCTGGCTGTTCATCAAATGAAATGAGCCCATAAATCTCAATGACAAGCCGCTCGGCAGGAAGTGGCAGGAAGCGAGGGCCAAAACGGCTGGCTTTAAATACGAGGCGTATATACTGAGTTAGCCCAGGAAACTTAATCCATCTAGGGTTTTCGGAGCACTCAACTTGCCTCGACATATTTATGGGTTGTGCTGCGGGAACCTTCTGTTAGAAGTCTTGCGTCTCCGTATGGGATTGAAAAGTTCCACACAAATCAATATGATTAATTCGTCCTCTATTTACATTGGTCGGGCATGTACGTTGGTTTTACCTTTATACTTTCATTGGAAGCTGTGTAAGTTTGGCCAGATATCGAACACATTCAGTGAACGACACAAAACTATCCAGGCAATGTTATTTACCGCTCAGTGTGGTTACAGTCGGTAGCTTTTGGCAAAAGTATCATTTGGTTGTTGTCCAATCTTTTTGCAGATTTTTCAAACTCAAGAAAGTCCCGTTTCCACAATCCCCATTATAGCTCTATTTAAAAGTGATTTACGGTTTCAGTGATGGAAAACGCCCAATTTATTATGCATACAAAGCCAGAAATAACAGCATGTTCCCTGAAATAAACCTGAAATAACAACTATGTTTCTGTTTTTTTTTATGATGAATAAGGAGGAACCTTAGCTCTTGAAAAATGTATCTCCATTTCCATCTGTCTCGTGTTTTGTGGTTTCAATAAAAAAGCTCTGTTATCTTTACTGGGGGGGAACCTTTGACCCCACTGTTCGCTGGAACCTCTTCAATTTCTACCCGTGACAAAAAAAAAAGTTTCTTAAACCCCGCAAAGCCTGACATTCTTGCAGAATGTATCTGTAGGAAGTATCCAAAGGTTGGAAACATTTCAAAGAACCCTATCATGTTCTGCCTTTCTCAGAGATCTAAAAATAGTTAAAGGCACAGAGATTGGGGATATTTGTCAAAAGCCTATTATATAAACAGTCTAAAACTCTCTGTCACACATGTCCCTGCTCTTGTCTACAGTACATGTGTCGTAGTAAATATTTCCGTAATGTTTTTTTACTCAAAATGTACCTTGGAGCTTTGTGATTTGCCCAACATACTGTAAGAAATACTTGTTTTATCAAGGACAACCATTCAACATTGTAACACCTTATGAACACAAGTGGTTACCTGAGATGGATTCCCTAGACTTATCACTTCAAGCTATGCTCAGAGCAGGGGAGAACGACTGCCTCCTCTCATTGACGCCATGGAAGTTCAAGGCCGACTGCTGTACTGCAGGCATTGTTAGCAGAAAACAGGACCCCCCCCCCCCCCATTATCGTGAATGGGAAAATCTTATTGTAAATACATTATTTTAGAGACAATCATGGTACCAATGATGTTTTTAATTCACCAGATGTATGTCCTGGAACCGATTTATTTAAAACGCGAAAAAAGTTGGTTGCTAATGGCAGCCTGTAGTACCCCGGTCAGCCTTTAACTTGAGTTACTCAATGAGAGGCAGCACTGAGCTAGCCTGCAACTTCACTTCCTGGGATAGCTCAAACTGCGCATGTTATTCCATCTTAACCAACTTAATTTGGCTTCAATGCGCTATTGAGTCTTCACAAAGGAATAAATGGTGTCACGTGATCGAATGCTTTGTCCATTCATATAACAATTTGTTCTTAACTGACTTGCCTAGTTAAATAAAGGTAATACAGTCATTGGCTCAGAGTCAATACAACATCAGCCAGATTGCCCATGGATGCGCAGAAACCCATTTACAACAGGTTGTCATAGAGATGGCATTGATTTTGCCATAATGGACAATAAATTGGTCTCGTTCAGGTGACAGGACTTCACAACCTCGAGATAATCATCTGTTCAATGACAGAGACAAATGAAACAATACTGTGAGCCGCTCACAATGCCATGTCCACCTTTTCTATCCATTTTGACCTTACATAGTAATCAATTCCATGTATATTTTGAACAGGGTTTTGCATTAATCAGAACGGATTATTGTCACTGCTGTCAAAAGTATGTTAACCCTTTGGAAAAACCTGGATTTCTGCATAAATTGGTCATAACATTTGATCTGATCATCTAGGTCACAACAATAGACAAACACAGTCTGATTACACTAGTAACACACAAACACGTCATGATCGTCTGAATGAATGGACCAATGCGCAGCGTACTTAGAGCTCCACATGTTTAATAAATATGAAACTCACCAAAAACAATATAGAAGAAAACTAAACGTGACATTCTGGGCTGCTCACAGGCAGCTACACAAAAACAAGATCCCACAAACAACAGGTGGGAAAAGGCTGCCTAAATTTGATCCAAAATCAGAGTCATCGATAGACAGCTGCCTCTGATTGGGAACCATACCAGGCCAACTATGAAATAGAAAACATAGATTGCCCACCCTAGTCACACCCTGACCTAACCAAATAAAGAATTTAAAGGATCTCTAAGGTCAGGGCTTGACAAAACAATTGTACGTTTTCATGTCTTTATTGAACATACTGTGTAAACATTCACTGGTTGACCCTCCTTTGGCAGCAATAACCTCAACCAAATGTTTTCTGTAGTTGCGGATCAGACCTGCACGGTCAGGAGGAATTTTGGACCATTCCTCTTTACAAAACTGTTTCAGTTCAGCAATGTTCTTGGGATGTCTGGTGTGAACTGCTCTTTTGAGGTAATGCTACAGCATCTCAATAGGGGCAGGATCTCAATTGGGTTGAGGTCAGGACTCTGATATTTTCTTCTGTTGAAGCCATTCTGTTGTTTATTTACTTCTGTGTTTTGGGTCGTTGTCCTGTTGCATCATCCAACTTCTGTTGAGCTTCAATTGCCAGATCGATAGCCTAACATTCTCCTGCAAAATGTCTTGATAAACTTGGGAGTTCATTTTTTCGGCGATGATAGCAAGCTGTCCAGGCCCTGAGGCAGCAAAGCAGCCCCAAACCATGATGCTCCCTCCACCATACTTTACAGTTGGGAAGAGGTTTGGATGTTGGTGTGCTGTGCCTTTTCTTCTCCACACATAGTGTTGTGTGTTCCTTCCAAACAACTCAACTGTAGTTTCATCTGTCCACAAAAAAATATTTTGCCAGTAGCGCTGTTGAACATCCAGGTACACTTTTGCAAACTTCAGATTCATGTTTTTTTTTGGACAGCAGTGGCTTCTTCAGTGGTGTCCTCCCATGAACACCATTCTTGTTTAGTGTTTTACGTATCGTAGACTCGTCAACAGAGATGTTAGCGTGTTCCAGAGATTTCTGTAAGTCTTTAGCTGGCACTCTAGGATTCCTCTTAACCTCATTGAACATTCTGCGCTATGTTCTTGCAGTCATCTTTGCAGGACGGACACTCCTAGGGAAAGGAGCAACAGTGCTGAGCTTACTCCATTTATAGACAATTTGTCTTACCGTGGACTGATGAACATTAGTGATTTTTATAGGGCAAGGCAGCTCCAATCTCGTCTCATTGATTGCACTCTAGGTTAGCTGACTCCTGACTTCAATTAGCTTTTGGAGAAGTCATTAGCCTAGGCGTTCACATACTTTTTCCAACCTACACTGTGAATGTTTAAATTATATTTTCAATATAGACAAGAACAATACAAATCATTTGTGTATTATTAGTTTAAGCACACTTGGCTTGTCTATTGTTGTGACTTAGATGAAGATCAGATCAATTTTCACATGGATGTTCCACAGAGCTACTGGCAAAATATTCCTGTAGCACAAACTTCTGGGACACTGTAAAGTCCATGGAGAATAAGAGCACATCCTCCCAGCTGCCCATTGCACTGAGGATAGGAAACACTGTCACCAACGATAAATCTACAATAATCGAGAGTTTCAATAAGCATTTTTCTACGGCTGGCCATGCTTTCCACCTGGCTACCTCTACACCGGTCAACAGCTCTGCACTCCCCACAGTAACTTGCCCAAGCCTCCCCATTTCTCCCTCACCCAAATCCAGATAGCTGATGTTCTGAAAGAGCTGCAAAATCTGGACCCCTATAAATCAGCTGGGCTAGACAATCTGGACCCTCTCTTTCTAAAATTATCCAGCGCAATTGTTGCAACCCCTATTACTAGCCTTCTCAACCTCTCTTTTGTATCGTCTGAGATCCCTAAAGATTGGAAAGCTGTCATCCCCCTCTTCAAAGGGAGAGACACTCTAGACCCAAACTGTTACAGACCTATATCTATCCTACCCTGCCTTTCAAAGGTCTTCAAAAGCCAAGTTAACAAACAGATCCCCGACCATTTCGAATTCCACGTACCTTCTCCGCTATGCAATCTGGTTTCCGAGCTGGTCATGGGTGCACCTCAGCCACACTCAAGGTCCTAAACGATATCCTAACCGCCATTGATAAAAGACAATACTGTGCAGCCGTCTTCATCGACCTGGCCAAGGCTTTCAACTCTTGTCAATTCTTATCGGCAGACTCAACAGCCTTGTTTCTCAAATGACTGCCTCGCCTGGTTCACCAATTACTTCTCAGACAGAGTTCACTGTGTCAAGTCGGAGGGCCTGTTGTCCGGACCTCTACTCTACTTCCGGCGCCGACAGAGATGGCCGCTTCGCCGACAGAGATGGCCGCTTCGCTTCGCGTTCCTAGGAAACTATGCAGTTTTTTGTTTTTTGTTTTTTTACGTGTTATTTCTTACATTAGTACCCCAGGTCATCTTAGGTTTCATTACATACAGTCGAGAAGAACTACTGAATATAAGATCAGCGTCAACTCACCATCAGTACGACCAAGAATATGTTTTTCGCGACGCGGGTCCTGTGTTCTGCCTTACAAACAGGACAACGGAGCGGATCCCATGCAGCGACCCAAAAAAACGACTCCGAAAAAGAGGGAAACGAGGCGGTCTTCTGGTCAGACTCCGGAGACGGGCACACCGTGCACCACTCACTAGCATTCTTCTTGCCAATGTCCAGTCTCTTGACAACAAGGTTGATGAAATCCGAGCAAGGGTAGCATTCCAGAGGGACATCAGAGACTGTAACGTTCTTTGCTTCACGGAAACGTGGCTCACTGGAGAGACGCTATTCGAGGCGGTGCAGCCAACGGGTTTCTCCACGCATCGTGCAGACAGAAACAAACATCTTTCTGGTAAGAAGAGGGGCGGGGGCGTATGCCTTATGGCTAACGTGACATGGTGTGATGAAAGAAACATACAGGAACTCAAATCCTTCTGTTCACCTGATTTAGAATTCCTCACAATCAAATGTAGACCGCATTATCTACCAAGAGAATTCTCTTCGATTATAATCACAGCCGTATATATCCCCCCCCAAGCAGACACATCGATGGCTCTGAATGAACTTTATTTGACTCTTTGCAAACTGGAAACCATTTATCCGGAGGCTGCAGTCATTGTAGCTGGGGATTTTAACAAGGCTAATCTGAAAACAAGACTCCCTAAATTTTATCAGCATATCGATTGCGCAACCAGGGGTGGAAAGACCTTGGATCATTGTTACTCTAACTTCCGCGACGCATATAAGGCCCTGCCCCGCCCCCATTTCGGAAAAACTGACCATGACTCCATTTTGTTGATCCCTGCCTACAGACAGAAACTAAAACAAGAGGCTCCCATGCTGAGGTCTGTCCAACGCTGGTCCGACCAAGCTGACTCCACACTCCAAGACTGCTTCCATCACGTGGACTGGGACATGTTTCGTATTGCGTCAGACAACAACATTGACGAATACGCTGATTCGGTGTGCGAGTTCATTAGAACGTGCGTTGAAGATGTCATTCCCATAGCAACGATTAAAACATTCCCTAACCAGAAACCGTGGATTGATGGCAGCATTCGCGTGAAACTGAAAGCGCAAACCACTGCTTTTAATCAGGGCAAGGTGTCTGGTAACATGACCGAATACAAACAGTGCAGCTATTCCCTCCGCAAGGCTATCAAACAAGCTAAGCGTCAGTACAGAGACAAAGTAGAATCTCAATTCAACGGCTCAGACACAAGAGGCATGTGGCAGGGTCTACAGTCAATCACGGACTACAGGAAGAAATCCAGCCCAGTCACGGACCAGGATGTCCTGCTCCCAGGCAGACTAAATAACTTTTTTGCCCGCTTTGAGGACAATACAGTGCCACTGACACGGCCTGCAAAGAAAACATGCGGTCTCTCCTTCACTGCAGCCGAGGTGAGTAAGACATTTAAACGTGTTAACCCTCGCAAGGCTGCAGGCCCAGACGGCATCCCCAGCCGCGCCCTCAGAGCATGCGCAGACCAGCTGGCCGGTGTGTTTACGGACATATTCAATCAATCCCTATACCAGTCTGCTGTTCCCACATGCTTCAAGAGGGCCACCATTGTTCCTGTTCCCAAGAAAGCTAAGGTAACTGAGCTAAACGACTACCGCCCCGTAGCACTCACTTCCGTCATCATGAAGTGCTTTGAGAGACTAGTCAAGGACCATATCACCTCCACCCTACCTGACACCCTAGACCCACTCCAATTTGCTTACCGCCCAAATAGGTCCACAGACGATGCAATCTCAACCACACTGCACACTGCCCTAACCCATCTGGACAAGAGGAATACCTATGTGAGAATGCTGTTCATTGACTACAGCTCGGCATTCAACACCATAGTACCCTCCAAGCTCGTCATCAAGCTCGAGACCCTGGGTCTCGACCCCGCCCTGTGCAACTGGGTACTGGACTTCCTGACGGGCCGCCCCCAGGTGGTGAGGGTAGGCAACAACATCTCCTCCCCACTGATCCTCAACACTGGGGCCCCACAAGGGTGCGTTCTGAGCCCTCTCCTGTACTCCCTGTTCACCCACGACTGCGTGGCCACGCACGCCTCCAACTCAATCATCAAGTTTGCGGACGACACAAAAGTGGTAGGCTTGATTACCAACAACGACGAGACGGCCTACAGGGAGGAGGTGAGGGCCCTCGGAGTGTGGTGTCAGGAAAATAACCTCACACTCAACGTCAACAAAACTAAGGAGATGATTGTGGACTTCAGGAAACAGCAGAGGGAACACCCCCCTATCCACATCGATGGAACAGTAGTGGAGAGGGTAGCAAGTTTTAAGTTCCTCGGCATACACATCACAGACAAACTGAATTGGTCCACTCACACAGACAGCATTGTGAAGAAGGCGCAGCAGCGCCTCTTCAACCTCAGGAGGCTGAAGAAATTTGGCTTGTCACCAAAAGCACTCACAAACTTCTACAGATGCACAATCGAGAGCATCCTGGCGGGCTGTATCACCGCCTGGTACGGCAACTGCTCCGCCCTCAACCGTAAGGCTCTCCAGAGGGTAGTGAGGTCTGCACAACGCATCACCGGGGGCAAACTACCTGCCCTCCAGGACACCTACACCACCCGATGTCACAGGAAGGCCATAAAGATCATCAAGGACATCAACCACCCAAATCACTGCCTGTTCACCCCGCTATCATCCAGAAGGCGAGGTCAGTACAGGTGCATCAAAGCTGGGACCGAGAGACTGAAAAACAGCTTCTATCTCAAGGCCATCAGACTGTTAAACAGCCACCACTAACACTGAGTGGCTGCTGCCAACACACTGACACTGACTCAACTCCAGCCACTTTAATAATGGGAATTGATGGGAAATGATGTAAATATATCACTAGCTACTTTAAACAAGGCTACCTTATATAATGTTACTTACCCTACATTATTCATCTCATATGCATATGTATATACTGTACTCTATATCATCGACTGTATCCTTATGTAATACATGTATCACTAGCCACTTTAACTATGCCACTTTGTTTACATACTCATCTCATATGTATATACTGTACTCAATACCATCTACTGTATCTTGCCTATGCTGCTCTGTACCATCACTCATTCATATATCCTTATGTACATATTCTTTATCCCCTTACACTGTGTACAAGACAGTAGTTTTGGAATTGTTAGTTAGATTACTTGTTATTACTGCATTGTCGGAACTAGAAGCACAAGCATTTCGCTACACTTGCATTAACATCTGCTAACCATGTGTATGTGACAAATACAATTTGATTTGATTTGATTTGATTTGGAAGTCTCTATGGTGGTGCCACAGGGTTCAATTCTCGGGCCGACTCTTTTCTCTGTATACATCAATGATGTCGCTCTTGCTGCTGGTGATTCTCTGATCCAACTCTACGCAGACGACCCCATTCTGTATACTTCTGTCCCCTTTGGACACTGTGTTAAGAAACCACCAGACGAGCTTCAATGGCATACAACACTACCTTCGTGGCCTCCAACTGTTCTTAAATGCAAGTAAAACTAAATGCATGCTCTTCAACTGATTGCTGCCTACACACGCCCGCCCGTCTAGCATCACTACTCTGGACAGTTCTGACCTAGAATATGTGTACAACTACAAATACCTAGGTGTCTGGTTGAACTGTAAATTCTCCTTCCAGACTCACATTAAGCATCTCCAATCCAAAATTAAATCTAACATCCTTCATTCATGCTGCCAAGCATACCCTTGTAAATTTGACTATCCTACCGATCCTTGACTTCGGCGATGTCATTTACAAAATAGCCTCCAACACCCTATCCTACGCAAATTGGGTGTAGTCTGTCACAGTGCCATCCGTTTTGTCTCCAAAGCCCCATATACTACCCTCCACTGCGACCACTGCTCCCGTTGGCTGGCCCTCGCTTCACATTCGTCGCCAAACCCACTGGCTCCAGGTCATCTATAAATCTTTGCTGGGTCAGCCTTATCTCAGCTCACTGGTCACCATAGCAGCACCCACCTGTAGCATGCACTCCAGCAGGTATATTTCACTGGTCACCACCAAAGCCAACTCCTCCTTTGGCTGCCTTTCCTTCCAGTTCTCTGCTGCCAATAACTGGAACGAATTGCAAAAATCACTGAAGCTGGAGACTTATATCTCCCTCACTAACTTTAAGCATCAGCTATCTGAGCAGCTTACCGATCATTGCACCTGTACATAGCCCATCTGTAAATAGCCCACCCACCTACCCCATCCCCATACTGTTATTTTTTTTTGCTCCGTTGCACCCCAGTATCTCTACTTGCACATTCATCTTCTGCACATCTATCACTCCAGTGTTTAATTGCTAAATTGTAATTATTTCGCCACAATTGCCTATTTATTGCCTTACCTCCCTAATCTTACTACATTTGCACACATTGTATATAGACTTTTATATTGTGCTATTGACTGTACGTTTGTTTATCCCATGTGTAACTCTGTGTTGTTTGTGTCGCAATGCTTTACTCTATCTTGGCCAAACTTGTTCTCAACTGGCCTACCTGGTTAAATAAAGGTTAAATAAAATTAATACAACAATTTGACGACCAATTTATGCAGAAATCTGGGTAATTCCAAAGGGTTCACATACTTTTTCTTGCCACTGTACATGTTGACATTGGTGTCAAAACATCTCCTCTTCGAGCAAGAAACTGATCAAAACATAATAGGTATCATTAAACTTAGCATTGGCTAATTCAACATGTGCCATGTACTCAAAGTGTTGACTAATTCATCAATCTCCCAATGGTCATTAAGTGCCACCTATACAGTTTCATTACACTGGACCATAGGACCCCATGTAGGCCAGATGGATATCCATAATTATCCTGCCTTATAGATACGCTGAGAGAGATATAGCAAATAGGCTAATTTCCTATATCTCACCTGACATCTGACCGAGGCTTTTTCAATCAGGCAATCTTTAAATAAGCAGCAATAACCATGTTAAATGGTCTGTGTTCTGATGGCCGATGTACCATTCTGCTGGTAAATCGAGCACCATCTTGTCTTTGACCCTTTACACTATTTTTTTACCTTTTCAAATGATAAAAACAGCATTAGATATTAACCCAATCAACTATTTTTCTGCCCTCTAAGATAGTGATAGAGGGCGTAAATGTCCTATGTGTACGATATGATTCATCCTTCAGGCTCAGAGACCCATCTCCAGGGTGTCAACCACCTCACGATTGGGTGTGATTCTGGTCAGTAACCATGACGATGGGGACTGCTGGTGAGGAGTACCTGGTGAGTGACTCACTCAAAGTCAGGACTCCTGAAGGACAGTGGGAAGAGGGGGAGGGGGGAAGGGAGAGGGAGAGGGAGAGGGGGTGGGGGAGGACGAGAAGAAGAGAAGAAGAGAAGAGAAAGGGGGATGGGAGAGGAGAGGTGGTGGATTTCCAGCTGTGTCCATGAACGTGTTAGGATGGGCCCGAATGAGATAAAGCATAGGAATTTATCTCAGTGTATTTTTCACAACATCTACTAGTGAAGCAGTCAGTGGTGGTTAATTTAGAAGGGCCCATGTAATTTTGGCAGCCAAGTGAGAGAGCAGAGAAAAGAGTGAATGCTATTATCGGGACTTCTCAAAGCAACAAAACTAAAGCACTGTGCTCTGTTTGACTTGGACCGCTCAAATACGTCTGGCAATCCAGCTAATGCTCCTGAGGGTATGAGTTCTAACAACGATGCAAGGGCAATCTAAAGCACAAAACTTTTGTCCATAGTTATACCAAAATAATATCTGCTTATTTCGATCAAAGGTGTATGAATGAAGAAATGTGTATAGACATTGCGATAGTTTTTTGCGTCGTTATGAGAATGCTCACCATTAAATGTTGAAACATTTCAATTGTTGGGTCATCATTTGAGTAATCTGTTTAAATTCATAAATAGGAGAGTATGACTGATTCTGTTACATTACTGTCAGTAGATAGATATATTAGAGACATGTGATACTGTATCTGAGTAGATATATTAGAAATGCATGAGATACAGTATATTACTGCACATTATCTCAAAGAGACAGTTGTATATCTCCAGGAAGGGGGGAAAGCAGGAGCCTTACAGAACATATGAAGCGTCTCGTCTGAATCATCACATTTCCATTGCCAGAAATCTCCATCTGATTAAAGGAGGGCCAGGACACTTTTGACAGTGACGATTCAACATGGTGCCAAAGCCCTAAGCCCTTCTAATGTGATAAAGCGTGTCCAAAGTCAAGCAATATCTTCACAGACATCAGTGTAGCAGGGCTCCCATAAAAGCAACATCTGAAGTGCAAACTGGCCCATAATGGGATGAAGTCAGTTTGGGGAGGGGGGGTATTGCTGATCTCCTGAATGTATTGCCTGAAATCTGACAACTTCCTAATATCGATGCCGTAACAGACAGCTTTGAAGTCAAAGGGGGACTGGTGCTATGGTAAGCCTTGCTTAAATCCCTCATTTCATATTCGTGTCATGGAGATTTTGATAGTGTCTCATCAAACACTTGCCAAAAATGAAATATTGAGTACAGATGAGTACAATGATTCGAATGCAATAAATCTATTCCCTCGTTGTGTTTCACGGTTGCTTTATCACAAATGCTCAGCTATCGGAAGATGTGGGTTGTCTTTCGCTGTGGCCTTGGTTGAGATCGACCTGTGCCAAGGACAGCTAGAACATTACTGTTGCCATGGAAATGACTCTGGTCCACAGGCAGAGAGCAACAGTGCCTGTCTGTCAGCACATCATGCCAACTGGTGGTTGAGCTCTCAAAATGGCTGTCTGTTTGATCAATGTCAGGGCCTAGAGGGACATTCGTCTCATCTGTTTTTATTCTTGGTTCTGGTGCTTATTTTTACGTCTTTTTCAAATGAGAGAAAATAGAAAAAGCTACCACCAAATGTAATTGTATTTTGATTTGATGACAAAGTTAAAGCTGTAATATGCAACTTTTGGGGTGACCTGACCAAATGCACATAGAAATCTGAGTTATAGATCTGTCATCCTCCTTCAAATTAAGTTGAAAAAGCGGTAGATATGCTTTATGTGAGCTATTTCTATGCTTTCCGTTCTTAAGTTTCATTTTTGCTTCTTTTACTTTTGGTATTGTACACCAGCTTCAAACAGCTGAAAATACAATATATTTGGTTATATTTCACAGAGGTTCAGATGGCACAATCCTTTTCTACACTATACTCGCTTGTTTTGTCACATTAACTGAAATTAGGCAAACTATTTGAATTTTAGTAACCAGAAAATGGCGGAGCGATTTCTCCATAGTGCATCTTTAACTCTGAGGTTAGCATAAAATGCAAAAGAACTTGAATGAGATATCAGTTTGTTAGAGCCAATTGGTGTTGGGACATTTACTTGAAGCCAAACATGAGATCACGGCTATTATTTTGATGATATAATATTTGCAGGTGACCTGTAATCTTTAGAACAACAACATACCTGATGCTATCTCATCATGACACTGCCCTGTGTGAACCATGTGAGTACCTCCAGTGAGTGTCCATGCTATAATTTCACGCTGGTCTTTGTGGGCATTACGTATACAATTGAAGTCGGAAGTTTACAGTCATTAAAACTCATTTTTCAACCACTCCACAAATGTCTTGTTAACAAACTATAGTTTCGGCAAGTCAGTTAGGACATCTACTTTGTGCATGACACAAGTCATTTTTCCAACCATTGTTTACAGACAGGTTATTTCACTAATAATTCACAGTATCACAATTCCAGTGGGTCAGAAGTTTACATACACTAAGTTGACTGTGCCTTTAAACAGCTTGGAAAATTCCATAAAATTATGCCATGGATTTAGAAGCTTCTGATAGGCTAATTGACATCATTTGAGTCTGTGAAGCACGGGGGTGGCATCATCATGCTGTGGTAGTGCTTTGCTGCAGGAGGGACTGGTGCACTTCACAAAATTAGATGACATCATGAGGATGGAAAATTATGTGGATATATTGAAGCAACATCTCAAGACATCAGTCAGGAAGTTAAAGCTTGGTCGCAAATGGGTCTTCCAAATGGACAGCGACCCCAAGCAAACTTCCAAAGTTGTGGCCAAATCGCTTAAGGACAACAAAGTCAAGGTATTGGAGTGGCCATCACAAAGCCCAGACCTCAATCCTATGGAAAATGTGTGGGCAGCACTGAAAAAGCGTGTGGTGTGCGAGCAAGGAGGCCGACAAACCTGACTCAGTTACACCAGCTCCGTCAGGAGGAATGAGCCAAAATTCACCCAACTTATTGTGGGAAGCTAGTGGAAGGCTACCCGAAACGTTTGACCCAAGTTAAACAATTTATAGGCAATGCTACCAAATACTAATTGAGTGTATGTAAACTTCTGACCCACTGGGAATGTGATGAAAGAAATAAAAGCTGAAATAAATCATTCTCTATACTATTATTCTGACATTTTACGTTATTAAAATAAAGTGGTGATCCTAACTGAATTTTTACTAGGATTAAATGTCAGGAATTGTGGAAAAACTGAGTTTAAATGTATTTGGCTAAGGTGTATGCAAACTTCCGACTTCAACTGTAAGTCTCAACACTTGAAACCCTCCGACCACCACCTCAGATCTCTCTCTCCCAAGCTACTGTACCATTGCTGCATACTAAACAAAGCGTTTGAAACAATAATGGGCACTCTCCTATGTGGCATAGTTGGTTCAATGGAATCTAAAAATAGGCACTTGATGTGTTTGAGTCTGATACTCATTGTTTTGGTTTGTCTTTGTCTTACTTCAACTAAAGAGAAGAATGAAGGTTTTTGAAATGGAGCTACAGCTACTCTAATCTCCAAGAGTATTTAAACATTACTGATATGTAGAAGATGCTTCCTATCCCATTTGTAGGCCACACACACAGACACGCATGCACACACTTACGCACATATACACGCACACACCTCCACCCCTTTTTCTGACAACAAAGTACGCTCAAATCATATGATCACTTTGAAAGGCAATCGTCTATCGTCCAAAACACCGGAGCCGACAGACTGACACTAACAACTGCCCTAAATATGTCACAGATCATCTTCTATCTCGTCACTTATTAAACATTTAGAGTGGAAAAAGGAGACCACAGAGATGATGCCTTATTCATGGACCGCGTTACGCGCCACTGGCGTGGGCTGATTATGTCAGACCCGTAGGAGAAAGAGAAGAGACAACAATAATAACCTCCCCTCACACGACTCGCTGCCCAGCTGAAGCGAGGGGATGTGGAATTCGTCATCGCTGTCCAGTGGAGGGATCAGGTGACCTTGCTTGCCGTCACAGCAGGAAGGTAGGAAAAGTTAGTGTTCACACGACGACATCTAGGTTCCCCCCCAATCCATCTATCCTATCATTGGTTAATTATTAAGTGTGAGGAAAAGAGGCTTGTATATCAAAGGGCGTGGTAAGGTCTATAAGATGTGTGTTCGGGACCCATTGCGTTGCTGGGGAAGATTTGGGTTTCGCTCAGAGTTTGTTTGTGCCTGGGAGTCCTTGGGAATTGATGTCCACGTTGTTCGGGACAACTATGGGAAGGGAAAAGGGGAATATCTAGTCAGTTGTACAATTGAATGCATTCAACTGAAATGTGTCTTCCGCATTTAACCCCACCCCTCTGAGCTACTTGTAACTTGACTACACTCCCATTGAGCATGAGAGGCACACTTCTCACATTTGATTTCAGCTTCCCAAAGTTATCAGCTTGCCGTCACACAGGCGTGCTGTACACTTACCACGGGAAGTCGGTGGCACCTTCATTGGGGAGAACGTACTCGTGGTAATGACTGGAGCGGAATAAGTGGAATGGTATCAAACACATCAAACACATGGTTTCCAGGTGTTTGATGCCATTCCATTCGCTCCGGTCCGGACATTATTATGAACCGTTCTCCCCTCAGCAGCCTCCACTGACACTTAAAGTATAGTTGCCATAAAGGCCAGTGAGACCTGAGGTTCTTCTTTTATTCATCACCAGTGTTAGGTAAACAGCCTATAGGTCTCAGTTTTTTTTTGCATCTAAATGGCCTGAAGAGGCTGTCTCACCTCATCTCCCCGCCTTCATCTCTGAAAACCCAGAATAGGTCAAAGCAATATTGTGGATGTCTATCTTGTGAATTTGTTTTCACCTCTCCAGTTCTTTCACGTCTGTTCGGGGTAAAGGAGAGACGAGGAGAGGTAGGCCTAGTCCATTGACTATTGAAATGCACCCGTATGTTTCACTTTCAGTCTTATAGGACAGGAGACAGGGACAGAAGTCAGTGTAACCTATTAGGAAGTAGCCAAAGAGGCATAAAGTATACTTTCTCTTCAGTGGCTGTTTTTGTGCAGAGAACCACGTGGGCTGTAGCTAGCTCGTTGTAAGTAAAGCCTTGTCGCGCAACAGTCATGGAGCCTTCATTATTTATCTGCTTCTGTATACAGATTGTACTACATGTTGATTGACTCATGCCCAGCGGCATGTGGAACCATTTTGTTTTCTCATATCATTTGCTTACAGTTGATGAAAAATGTTTCGGCTTTTGATCATTTGCCATGGCATGTTTCCCAAAATGTACACAGATTCACAGTGGCCCCTTGAACATTTTGTCGCTCATATGATTTGGTTAGTGCACCATTTACATAATGGGGAACATTGTTTTTACAGCCACCCATATTGTTCTGTTATTGCTAGAAGCACTGGGGGGGGCATTGAGGTTGTGCTTTTCTAATCTTTAGGATCTGTAACTGAACAACAGGGCAGCTTTGCCCATGTATCTGGCCTTCTACAATGTTTGTGATAAAGTTACAAGGTAACACTTTACAATAAGGTACCCTTTACAAAGGGCATCTTAATGTAAAGTACTAACATTTGTAATTCTTCCATTTTAGGTAGATATGGCACCACATTAACACAGGATGGCTCAGCCCACAGAAGAATGCTGTCATTCTTCCTCATACTCCAAATTGATTGGTATCTACAGGACTTATTGAGGAGCACAACCATTCACAAGACCTCAAGGTTCTTCAATTAAACTTCCTCTGTCTGTTTTTATACTTTTATTTGATTGAACCTTTATTTAACTTTAATAAGAACCAATTCTTATTTACAATGACGGCCTACCAAAAGGCAAAAAGGCCTCTCGCGGGGATGGGGGCTGGGATTAAAAATAAAAATTAATTAAATAAAAATATAGGACTATCTGGTATGTACTGATAGGGGGCCAACCGGAGTGAGTTATATCTTTCACATTGAGGCCCTCAAGGTCAGCACTTACTATTCAGTCCTCCCCATTCTAGCCACTCAGCATTGTGAAGGATATTTGATCTGCCGGGGGACAGACACAGATACGACCTGGCTGGGAGGCCACATCACTGATTCGTGAGGCATTGTCTTGGCACAAACACAGTCCAACAGTTGTCTGTCCACATTTAGCCATGCTCCATAATTCTCTTTTTCTTGCCAGGAATTGCCTGACTAATGAATTGGACTGCTGTCTGAGTTTGGTTCCAATTCATCCACTTTTTTTGCACTATTTGCAAAATGTATGACCTAACTTACTCGACTGTGGCGATTGATTTGTGCAGTTGTTTGCAACCAGAAAAGGCGGTGAGAATGACACCCTTCTCCTCGCACATTTGAATTACGACGAGGCTTTGTTTGAAAACATTGCCTGACAACTCCGTAGCTGAACGATCGGTAGATATTCACCCAGCACTTAACATGGTGACACATCCTGAAAGAGAGAGAGAGACTCTGGACTCTGGAGCAGACACACCTGAGAGGCATTATTCAATGCATGGTTGTTATTTACATAGACATGTCACTGGAGAGTCGGTTGTGATTGATAACGGAGAGGTGCCAGGGGGAAAGGCACAAAGCATCTGGTATTTGGTTGAGTGGCGAGGTCGCCGGGGCCCATTTAGAGTCTAAAATGGGAGTCCGGTTTGGGTGAACTCGACTGACCTTGCTTTAGTCCAGAGAACTGGTGAGACCAAATGTTTTAAAGTGTTTATGGTGTGCTATCAGTCGTCTAGTTGAAATATAGAGAGTGAACAAATGTAAACCACGATGAAGGCCAGTGTTTTATTGGATTGCATGTTTTAGGATCGGTGTATTTTGACTGGTTATCAGGCCCATCCCTGTTGTCTGGTCATCACGTTCAAATTGAGTTGATTAGATAAGAATCTGGGTGTGTTGTTCGGCTACGGAGTTGTCAGGCAAAGTCTTCAAACAAAGCCTTGGTCGTAATTCAAATGTGAGAGGAGGAGTGTGTCATTTTCACTGCCTTTTTGTGAAGGTGGGAGAAGGCGGTGCACAGGGGAGAGGGATCCGCTGCAGTGAGAGTCAGCATCAAGTCTTGGACCACCTATCTCAAAGCCAGCCTCTACTCCCAAGCCACAAGACTGATCCAACAGCTGAACCCTGGGCTGACTCCTGCACCTTACCACACACTTACCATTTAGTCATATTCTGTACACATAAATCACTTTAGTCTACCGGACCAATGAAGTAGTAATGTCAACTGCACTATGTAGATATACTATCATTATAATTCTATGCTGCTACTGCACTGTAGTTATTCCACTCTATGGGCAGAACATTTCCATACTATATGAATATATCTTATTCTTATTTATATCTTCTTCTTTTTTAATCTCCACGCTTCTTTTGTACTTGTTTTTATTGTTTTATTGTTATTATGTCACATAGGAAAGGAATCAAATAGGGGACATTGTACATTTTACAAGGTCACTTCTTTGATTCCTTTACGATGTCACGTGAATTACTGTGTGAGAAGCCTGTCAATCATTTTTTTTGTTGTCATTGATTTCACTGGATTTATATGCCATCATCTGTTGACCCAGGGAAACAGGACTAGCCCTCATTATCTGATATATTTTGCACGCACACAATCATTTACAGTACTTGTTAATACTTCGTTACTTCGTTATTTCAAATGGACATGGCATCCAACGTATCTTAAATAGTAAAAGTCAATTAGTAACCTTTGCTACCCAGGCTTCTAACTGGGTAGCAAAGTGCAAAGACATGTTCATTCAGGTTAGGGGGAGTTCCCACTTGAATTTGGTTAAAAGGGCAGTGAATTCGCTCATACTTTTGAGAACTTGTTTCGCATCCTTTTTCTCTCAGAGATCATTACCTGAAGACACATGCAACTACTTTAAGTCTTATTTAGTGATAATCATTTACTCTGTGTTATTCTGTAATGTATCATGTATTTCATGCACACTGCAATAGTGTAATAAACTATTACAGTGTACAGGAAATACATGATAGATTACAGAATATACCGTGTCAATGATTTAAGGGCCACTAAATCCTATTAGTGAGTGAATGCATTCCTTGTTTTACAGAGTAATGCTTTGACTATATGTTCAGAATATAATTCACAATGCACATAGCATAGATGCTTGTCCACTAACTGTGCATCTCTGAGCTAAGGTTAACTCAATAATTGAATGCTAAGACATAGATCCGCAAGATATTAGCTCTTAGTCTCGGACACATGTCACTTCTAGTATTCCGACTGGTGTTGCAAGGCTTGCTACCTAAACTAGAGCCAATGAACACACCTATGGACCTACAGTATTTATTTACATAATAATGGAGTTAGATTGATGAATGTAGTTTATTATATTCAACATCATTTTCATTAAACTACAGTCAGAAATATTGGTTGTTTACATAAGAGGTTGTAAATACAGTGGGGCAAAAAAGTATTTAGTCAGCCACCAATTGTGCAAGTTCTCCCACTTAAAAAGATGAGAGAGGCCTGTAATTTTCATCATAGGTACACTTCAACTATGACAGACAAAATGAGAAAAAAAAATCCCGAAAATCACATTGTAGGATTTTTAATGAATTTATTAGCAAATTATGATGGAAAATAAGTATTTGGTCAATAACAAAAGTTTATCTCAATACTTTGTTATATACCTTTTGTTGGCAATGACAGAGGTCAAACATTTTCTGTAAGTCTTCACAAGGTTTTCACACACTGTTGCTGGTATTTTGGCCCATTCCTCCATGCAGATCTCTTCTAGAGCAGTGATGTTTTGGGGCTGTTGCTGGGCAACACGGACTTTCAACTCCCTCCAAAGATGTTCTATGGGGTTGAGATCTGGAGACTGGCTAGGCCACTCCAGGACCTTGAAATGCTTCTTACGAAGCCACTCCTTCGTTGCCCGGGTGGTGTGTTTGGGATCATTGTCATGCTGAAAGACCCAGCCACGTTTCATCTTCAATGCCCTTGCTGATGGAAGGAGGTTTTCACTCAAAATCTCACGATACATGGCCCCATTCATTCTTTCCTTTACACGGATCAGTCGTCCTGGTCCCTTTGCAGAAAAACAGCCCCAAAGCATGATGTTTTCACCCCCATGCTTCACAGTAGGTATGGTGTTCTTTGGATGCAACTCAGCATTCTTTGTCCTCCAAACACGACGTGTTGAGTTTTTACCAAAAAGTTGTATTTTGGTTTCATCTGACCATATGACATTCTCCCAATCTTATTCTGGATCATCCAAATGCTCTCTAGCAAACTTCAGACGTGCCTGGACATGTACTGGCTTAAGCAGGGGGACACGTCTGGCACTGCAGGATTTGAGTCCCTGGCGGCGTAGTGTGTTACTGATGGTAGGCTTTGTTACTTTGGTCCCAGCTCTCTGCAGGTCATTCACTAGGTCCCCCCGTGTGGTTCTGGGATTTTTTGCTCACCGTTCTTGTGATCATTTTGACCCCACGGGGTGAGATCTTGCGTGGAGCCACAGATCGAGTGAGATTATCAGTGGTCTTGTATGTCTTCCATTTCCTAATAATTGCTCCCACAGTTGAGTTCTTCAAACCAAGCTGATTACCTATTGCAGATTCAGTCTTCCCAGCCTGGTGTAGGTCTACAATTTTGTTTCTGGTGTCCTTTGACAGCTCTTTGGTCTTGGCCATAGTGGAGTTTGGAGTGTGACTGTTTGAGGTTGTGGACAGGTGTCTTTTATACTGATAACAAGTTCAAACAGGTGCCATTAATACAGGTAACGAGTGGAGGACAGAGGAGCCTCTTAAAGAAGACGTTACAGGTCTGTGAGAGCCAGAAATCTTGCTTGTTTGTAGGTGACCAAATACTTATTTTCCACCATAATTTGCAAATAAATTCATTAAAAATCCTACAATGTGATTTTCTGAATGTTTTCTTCTCATTTTGTCTGTCATAGTTGAAGTGTACCTTTGATGGAAATTACAGGCCTCTGGGAGAACTTGCACAATTGGTGGCTGACTAAATACTTTTTTGCCCCACTGTAATAACACAATATCTCAATTTAAAGCCAAGAAACGGCAACATATTCTTAAGGTTGGTGGATGTTGTACTCTGCTATTCCTGTGCTGTGGAGTTGTGGAGACCAGCAACTTAAGAGCATTCAATGGTGCTTGTTTGAGTCCTATATTGTTTGTCTTGTAGTGTATTATTGTGTCTATGTAGTGTTCGGGTAGGTTTAAAAACTCCCCAAAACAAGCAACATTTTAACAAGAAGGGTCCCGACCCATGTGGTACACCACTCTAAACAGAGTCGTCTCTTTACTGTCAACACTCTGATGTCACTTCCTTTTTCATAAATAACATTGTTTTGACCATGACTTTACCAAACAAACCCAATTGTCACGTCTCCACACATTGGTTGATGTGATTTACTTTTAAATATGACTCACCCCGGGGAATGATTGACTTTCCTTGCTTGTGTCACCCTGTTAGCAATGTGTACTCCTCCATGCTGCAAGCTGCAATTACTCACATTCCACCCCCCACCCCACTACAACCCCCCACCCATCCCAACTAGAGTTAGTATATCCGGGTGTCTATGCTGCGCTAGGTTGCACTTTGGAGTGGGTGGAGGGGGTGGGGGTATGGTTGAACTGGAGTATGGAATTCCCCTCCATCCACAGTCAGACCCCCCAAAACATACAGAGAGAGAGAGAGAGAGAGAGAGAGAGAGAGAGAGAGAGAGAGAGAGAGAGAGAGAGAGAGAGAGAGTTCCTGTCCCTCCCTTCCTTTCACCTATCCGCCTCTCTTTTTGTTATTGTGGACACAATGAGTGGTGGACACAATGAGCTGCATGATACCATTGTCCCTCTGATCAATGACTCACATTGACTCAAAGTGAACATTTTATCAATGGGTTGAAGAAATATAATTTTATACGACGCATGACCTCAATTGCCTCGAGGGTCGCAATTATTTTGTCATCTGTTGAACTCTTTTTTGCTCTGGACAAAGATTAAGCCTATATTCCTGGAGTTAAAAGCACTTTAAATTAGGAACCTCCAGTAACCATCTTTTTAAGGAACTTGGAATATGCTTATTTTTCCAGGACTGGGTTTAATCAGCCCTCCATGTGCAAATATGAAATATTTTGGACTGAGACGTCCAGTTGTAGGCCGGTCTGTTTGTGTTTGTAAAATCCAGTTTGAGTCTGTCCAGAGGCTCCCTCATGTGTAGTTAATGGCCTGCCTGAGGGGCAGAGCGGGGTCTGCTCTGGTCAGCCAGTGTGAACACACACCAACCTGTTTTTCAAAGAGGGCCCTGTTCTCCCCTCAGCATTGCCTAGCAACACCAGAGGTCAAAGCCAGTTGAGATTTTACAGGATTCCAGCGAATCAGAGGGCCGGTTGGCCAACACGCCCCCGCAGACTGACAGAGGTGCTAACCATGATTCATAGAGGATGTGTGTCAAAACATGGGGACTGTCTGACTGTCTGACATGGGGACTGTCTGACTGTTTGGTGCTTATATTGCAATGACAAATGCATATGCACTACTTATGTTGCCTGTTTTGAGAAAATGCTTTCATCTATATATTTAATTGTTTAACTTTTGCAGAGCTATAAACTGCCAGTTGACTTTCAACTTTCAAATGTTCAAATCATACTGTATATTAGTGCAATGTGATGGTCTGTGACTCTTACCTTATGTGATGGCTTTGCTGAAATGTGTGTGCATGTTGTGTACAAGTGTGTGTGTGTGTGTGTGTGTGTGTGTGTGTGTGTGTGTGTGTGTGTGTGTGACAACAAATACACATAAGAGAGTTGTAACATTCACTCAACTAAGCCTTAGGGCTTATGTCGTTTCCTGGTTTCTTGGTTGCTGATGTTGTTGTTGTTTTGTCCTGAAAAGTCGCTTAAGCGGGCAAAATATTCCAAGATTTCCGGTAGCAGGAGCAAAGTGGTGCCTCCACCCCGGTAATTACTGAACGCTGGCTTGGCACAAGTACACTGGAGGTTATACGGAATGTTTCAACAGCAGTTATCATTACGATAATGCAACGGAATGTGACCCCCCCCCCCCCCCCACACACACACACCGCTATCTAGTGATGACCACAGAGAAAACGTAGATTTTGTTCCTGCAGTAAATTGTACCTATTGGGTTGCAAGCAGCAGAGGGGTGTGGCACCATATTCCTTATATACTGTACGTATGTCCTTATGTGAAATACACAGCAAATTGGCCAGGGTTGATTTTTCTGTGTACAATTTCTAGTGTTGATTCAGGAGTTACTTTTTTAAAACGCATCCAATCAGTTACTGTAATGTTTTTTTTCTTGGTTGAAATGGTTTAGGTAGTGTTTTTTTAAATCAAGTTTCCTAATCCTGATGGTCATTCTGAATGCAGGAATTACACATCACTTTGCAAGCCAGCATAATGTGACTTGAAGGCCTGATGTGGCCTGTAAACCAGGGGTTTCCTAACACCACTGTGTTAGGGTAAAACTAGGCCAGCAACTAGGCCAATTTTTTAATTTTTTTACATTTATTTAAAATTTATTTAACCAGGAAGGGCTCATTGAGATTTAAAATATATTTTTCAAGAGCGTCCTGGCCAAGATAGGCAGCACCAAGTCATTACAAAAATTACAGACAAACAACATGAAAAACTACAAGTAATCTAGTAAAAACCATAGAATTCACAAGAGTATAACAAAAATCAAAAACAGCAAATTAAAAACATTGACAGGTCAGGGAATCAGTCTCCAGATCATTCATCAGTGATTTAAAAATACCAATCGGGACAAGTTCTTTCAGTTTAAAAGTATTTTGTGAGGCGTTCCAAGACGATGGCACAGAATACATAAAAGCCCTTTTACCAAATTCAGTTCGGACATTTGGAACAGTTAGCAGGATAAAGTCCAGCGAACGAAGAAAGTACCCACCACATGTCTGAACAATAAAAATGCCCAAATAAAAAGGTAGTAAACCCAAAATGGCTTTATGAATAAAAGTATACCAGTGACTGAGCCTACGAGTGACTAGAGACGGCCAGCCAACCCTGGTATACAAAGTGCAGTGGTGTGTAAGGGTTTTGCAGTTTAAAATAAATCTCAAAGTGCCATGGTAAAGGGTGTCAATTGATCTCAAACACTGGGTGGAAGCATTCATATATAAAATATCCCCATAGTCTAGTAAAGGCATAAATGTAGCTGATACTAGCCTACTTCTGGCTTCAAAAGAAAAACAGGCCTTATTCCTAAAATAAAATCCCAATTTCAGCTTCAATTTTTTTGTAAGATGTGGAATATGCAATTTAAAAGAGAGGCCGTCATCAATTAAAATTCCAAGATATTTATATGAGGTTACAACCTCAATCTCCTTGCCCTGACCGGTAGTAATAGCTGAAAGGTTCAGAGGTCTATTTCTTGCTTTAGAAAACACCATTAGTTAAGTTTTGTCAGTATTGAGGATAAGCTTCAATTGACACAAGGTATGTTGAACAGTATAAAAAGCAGTTTGCAAGTTCTGGAAAGCTTTTGTAAGAGACGAGGCACAACAGTAAATAACAGTATCATCAGCATAAAAATGAAGTTGCGCATTTTGGACATTTTTGTCTAAATCATTTATATAAATAGTGAGTAAGAGAGGACCAAGTACAGAGTCTTGGGGCACACCATTAAAGACAGACAATAAGCCCATCAAATTGAGTGTACTGAGTTCTATCAGACAGATAGTTAGCAAACCATGCAACTGCCTGCTCTGAAAGACCTACACTCGACATTCTCTGCTTTAGTATAGCATGATCAACTGTATCAAAAGCCTTAGAGAGATCAATAAAAAGTGAGACACAGTGCTGTTTTTTTGTCAAGGGCTTCAGTGATATCATTTAAAACCTTCATGGCTGCTGTAATTGTGCTATGCTTATTCCTGAAGCCCGATTGGTACATTGATAAAATAGAGTTAGTAAATAAAAACTATTTTAGTTGTTCACTCTGTTCAAGTATTTTCACCAGGGGTGACAGCTTTGAGATTGGCCTATAATTATTTAAAAGAGTTGGATCTCCCCCTTTTAAAAGTGGTAGGACAAATGCTAATTTCCAGATATTTGGAATTTCATTACATTCCAGGGTTAGATTGAACAGATATGTAAGTGGTTCAGCTATGAAATCAGCTGCCAGATTTAAAAAGCAGGGATCCAAAAGATCAAGACCTGCAGGCTTTCTCTGATCTAAGGATGTCAGGGCTTTATGTACCACCTGCACTGAGAATGGCAAAAAGCTAAAAGTTTGACCAGTTTGACAATATGAAAAGCATTATGATATATGTAATGTATTGTCATAGAGTTGAATTCTCATTGATAACATTTACTTAGGAACTCACTTGGTGAAAGCCACAGGCCTTTAAAAGGAAAATAATTCAACAACCATGTCTCTGTCACGAACAAATACATTCATGGGTGTTAACTGTACAATTTACTCAAAAAGTAAAGGCACCATACAGTGTTAGAACAACACCCCAAAATGATTTACTGTACTACTACAGATGTTCATTTCTTACACTGAGAAAGTGTAACAGCATCAGCACTAAGCAAAGTGAGTCGAGTTTACTCTAAATCCAGTGTTTTACACTGTAGGTGTTGTGTATTACTCTACATTAGAGCTATGTGAACACCACAATCAAGTCCCTCAAGAGTTAAAAGGGGAATACTGTGACAGAGTTAAATCTTGAACACTTTAAAAAGTATTATTTTAACATCAGTACACTGGGACTCATATGTTCACTGAAAATAGTGTACATATTACACTTTCAGAGTTAAATGTACACCATTTATTTTGCTGTGTACTTTTGGCCAGGGCCCATAGGTCAGTATGGATGACCTTCGTGTTACGGTTCCCACTTTTTTCCGTACTCTTTTCCCCTCCCCTTTAATAAAATAAATTCTCAGTTACAGTAGTTTGTGTTACAATAATTAAAGGAATCCAGAGTAAGGCATAAATCTAGATGTTAGTTACAGTAACTGATCAAATCCTGTTTAGTTACAGCCATACTGTACTTTCTCAATAGCAATGGTATAGAATGAGATAACATGATAGTAAAAAGAGACAGAGAGCTGGAGAGAGAGAAATTAGGGGGCCAAATTCAATCCAATCGCATCATGTTCGCTATGCATGTTCGCGGAAACCACATTCACGGTAAACACTGCAGATGTCTGCTCAACCGGGAATTATCTTTAAATATAGATCTTGCAATAACACAGATCTTTCGTGGTCCGGATTAAATCTAGACCAAAAGAGAGGCTCTAGTTTGTTTATAGTTTGACCCCGGGGATACATGCCGACATCGTTGGGGTTTTCCCTTTCACACAGTAGGATATTGCAGATGTTTACACCCAACAAAGACAAGGGTTAGGGAGGAATGACTGTGCCATGTTTTCCCTCCACTCAATGTTAGCCTCACCCTTGCTCACCTGTGTAGGCCCCTCATCCATAAAACATATTGTGTGTGTATGTGTCTATTTGTCTATCTGTCTGTATGTGCATATGAACATGTGCGTGTATGTGTGGGCATCCATGCATATGCTACCCCAGCAGCAAGGGGGGAGGGTCATTCAGCGGCCAACTCTGAAATGAGAAAGGCCTGCCCAGCTGGAGCTGGCAGCCGCACAGTTCCACCCTTTTACAAAAGATTACTGCATTCTTCTGAACAAACAGGAACCCTCCACACACACACACACACACACACACACACACACACACACACACACACACACACACACACAGACCTGCTGAGTACAGTGGAATGCTGAGAGGAGAACGGGAGGCCTTGGAGGGGCATAATCATTTTCTTTCTTCTTCCTCCCTCCTGAGTTTCTCGTTCAAATATAATTTTTTGAACACGCACAAGAATGGTGTATAGGTATAAAAGACAAGTATGCAATTCTTATCTAACCATAGAAGAGCAAACAGAAACACCAAGACCCAGTGTTCTAGGTACAAAACAAATATTACAAAACAAGACATACAGAACAAGGACAGGTAGAAAGACAGAGGGTAGATATAGGCGAGATATCAGTTTGTCTGAGGTGGGGCATATTGTTTTGCATCCGTCAAACATGGAAGGTTTAGCATTCCCAAATGTCGGGAGGTGTTTTCTAACATAGTCTGATTTGTAGGTACCTGAAAAAAAGTTACTTCTGGGAAGGTTATACGTTTCCCTCAGCAACTCAAAGGAGGCAAAGGTCCCTTCTATATATAGATCCCCTATGGTACATATCCCCAACTCTCCCCATCGCTCAAAGGTGTTATCAAGGTTAGAAGGGGCAAAGGAGGGATTCCTGGCGACAGGGAGCATGAATGATATTGGTCTAAGAGCAAAGTGGACTTTAATTTGCTTCCAGATTCGGACTGTGCTATGTATAATAGGATTGTTACGATAAAGTGACATCTCCAGATTGACAGGCGACAAAACTACAGCGCCATAGTAAGCCAGCTGGATGACGGAAGTGCGTCATCCAGCAGAAACGTAAATTTGGGAGAGACAATCCTCCTTTCATCTTGGATTTACAGAGGTGTTTTTTACCTATCCTGTGTGTTTTATAATCCCAGATGAAAGGATTGATAATTGAGTGCAGTTGTTTATGAACGGATTTATGTATGAATACTGGGATGTTCTGGTATAGGTAGAGCAGTTGTGGGAGGAAGAACATTTTAATGGCAATAATTCTTCTGAGCAGAGAAATTGGGAGAGTTCTCCAAAGTTGTCATGCTTGCCTTGAGTTTTTGCATCAGAGATGGGAAATTCTCTTTAAATAGTGAGGAGTATTGTTTGGTAACTACAATTTCTAGGTAGGTAAAGTTTTCTGAAGATAACTTAACTGGAAGATGTTCTAGCCCAGAGGTGTTTTGCAACTGTATGGGCATTAATTCGCTCTTGTTCCAATTTATTCTGTATCCTGAGAAGGTACCAAACAAATTAATCACATCAAGAATAGCTGGGATACTAGCTTGGGGTTCTGTTACATAGAGGAGAATGTCATCTGCGTATAGGGAAATCTTATTTAGAGTATCTTTAGTAATATAGCCGTGTATTGCTGCATGAGATCTGATCGCCTGAGCGAGAGGTTCAATAATTAGGGCGAAGAGCATAGGCGATAGCGCGTTACCCTGCCTTGTCCCTCTATAAAGGTTAAATCGGGGCGACAATGATTGGTTAGTGAGTATTCTTGGTTACTATATAAAAGCTGGATCCAATTTAAGAACCCATCTCCAATATTACATTTCTGTAGGACCTTGAGTAGATATGACCATTCAACATTTGTTCAAAGGCCTTTTGGCGTCAAGAGATATAACGGCAAGGTCCACATTTGGTAACCTCTGAGAATACATAATGTTGAAGAGGTCCGAATGGACCAATTTGCCAATTAATGTGCTAAGCCTGTTAGCCAGAGTTTTTGCTAAAATCTTTTGGTCTGTATTAAGGAGAGATATTGGTCTCTATGACCCTATTCTGACCATAGTTCTATTATTTTATTATTTGTTTTAGTATGGTCAGGGCTTGAGTTGGGGTGGGCAGTCTATGTTTGTTTTTCTATGTTGGTTTTTGTGTTCGGCCTAGTATGGTTCTCAATCAGAGACAGGTGTCGTTTGTTGTCTCTGATTGAGAATCATACTTAGGTAGCCTGGGTTTCACTTTTGGTTTGTGGGTGTTTGTTTCCTTGTGAGTGTTTGGGCCACAGAGTACTCTTTCGGTTTTGTAAATTCACGTTGTCATTTATTGTTTAGTTCTCTGAGTTTTAATTAAATATCATCATGAACACTTACCACGCTGCGCTTTGGTCCGATCCTTACTCCTCCTCAGAAGAAGAGAAACACCCACCACAAGAGGACCAAGCAGCGTGGTAACGGGCAGCAGCAGCAGCGGCCGAAAACACAAGACTCCTGGACTTGGGAGGAGATTTTGGACGGCAAGGGACCCTGGGCACAAGCAGGGGAATATCGCCGCCCTAAAGCAGAGCTGGAGGCAGCGAAAGCGGAGAGGAACCGGTATGAGGAGGCAGCATGGCAGCGCGGCTGGAAGTCTGAGAGGCAGCCCCAAAAATAGTTTGGGGGAGCACACGGGGAGTGTGGCTAAGTCAGGTAGGAGGCCTGAGCCAACTCCCCATGCTTACCGGCAAGCGAGAGGGACCGAGTAGGCACCGTGTTATGCGGTGGAGCGCACGGTGTTCCCGGTGCGTGTGCATAGCCCGGTGTGGTACATTCCAGCTCCTCGTATTGGCCGGGCTAGAGTGGGCATCGAGCCAGGTCTCCCATCTGTCTTGAGCCGCCAGAGCCGCCAGTCTGTCCTGAGCCGCCAGAGCCGCCAGTCTGTCCTGAGCCGCCAGAGCCGCCAGTCTGTCCTGAGCGGCCAGAGCCACCAGTCAGCCAGGAGCCGCCAGAGCCGCCAGAGCCGCCAGTCAGCCAGGAGCCGCCAGAGTCACCAGCCAGCCAGGCGATGCCAGAATCACCCTTCACTCCAGCGCTGCCGGAGTCTCCCTCCTGTCCGGCGCCGCCAGAGTCTCCCGTCTGTCCTGAGCCACCAGAGTCTCCCGTCTGTCCTATGCCCCCAGAGTCTCCCATCTGTCCTGTGCCCCCAGAGTCTCCCGTCTGTCTTGAGCCGCCAGAGTCTCCCGTCTGTCCTGAGCCGCCAGAGTCTCTCGTCTGTCCTGAGCTGCCAGAGTCGCCAGTCAGCCAGGAGCCGCCAGAGCCGCCAGAGCCGGCAGTCAGCAAGGAGCCGCCAGTCAGCCAGGAGCCGCCAGAGTCACCAGCCAGCCAGGAGCCGCCAGAGCCATCAGTCAGCCAGGCGATGCCAGAATCACCCTTCACTCCAGCGCTGCCGGAGTCTCCCTCCTGTCCGGCGCCGCCAGAGTCTCCCGTCTGTCCTGAGCCACCAGAGTCTCCCGTCTGTCCTGAGCCGCCAGAGTCTCTCATCTGTCCTGAGCCGCCAGAGTCGCCAGTCAGCCAGGAGCCGCCAGAGCCGCCAGTCAGCAAGGAGCCGCCAGTCAGCCAGGAGCCGCCAGAGTCACCAGCCAGCCAGGAGCCGCCAGAGCCATCAGTCAGCCAGGCGATGCCAGAATCGCGCTGCCGGAGTCTCCCTCCTGTCCGTCGCTGCCGGAGTCTCCCACCTGTCCGGCGCTGCCGGAATCTCCCGTCCATTCGGGACCCGTGGCGATGGTCCCCAGTCCGAGGTCAGTGGCGAGGGTCGCCGCTCATAAGAGGCCAAGGGGGCGGTTGAGGAGGCGGACAAAAACTATGGTGAAGTGGGGTCCACGTCCTGCGCTAGAGCCGGGGGGGGGGGGGGGGGGGGGGTGGTACTGTCACGTTCTGACCATAGTTCTGTTATTTTACACTTTGTTTTAGTATGGTCAGGGCATGAGTTGGGGTGGGCAGTCTATGTTTGTTTTTCTATGTTTGTTTTTGTGTTCGGCCTAGAATGGTTCTCAATCAGAGGCAGGTGTCCTTAGTTGTCTCTGATTGAGAATCATACTTAGGTAGCCTGGGTTTCACTTTTGGTTTGTGGGTGTTTGTTTCCTTGTGAGTGTTTGGGCCACACTGTACTGTTTCGGTTTTGTAAATTCGCGTTGTCATTTGTTGTTTAGTATGCTGAGTTTTAATTAAATATCATCATGAACACTTACCACGCTGCGCTTTGGTTCGATCCTTACTCCTCCTCAGACAAAGAGGAGGAAATCCGTTACAGACCCTACCTCTTCCGGATCTTTACCATTCTTATGTATAACTGTAATGAACACCTCATCCAAAGTAGGTGGGAGAGCTCCATCCTCATTGGCCTGAACCAACATTTTGTGCAGGTAGGGAGAGAGCATGTTGTTGAATGTTTTATAGAATTCCACATGGTATCCATCTGGGCCCGGGGTCGTGCCACTCTAGAGATTTAATTGTTTCTTGAATTTCTTCAAGAGATATTTCCTTATTCAGGAAGTTGGAATCTTCCTGGTTCAGGGTAGGAATTAATTAAGGGGTTAGGATCCGCTTTAGATGTACAGTATGTAGAGTCTCATAAAACTGACGGAATCTGTCATTGATGTCTTTGGGGGAAGAGAGTAATTCCTCAGATGCAGATTTAACTTTGTGAATCATTCGGTCACTCACATTTTTTAAAAGTTGTCTAGTGAGTAATTTGTGTGGTATGTCACCAAACTCAAAATATCTTTGCTTTGCATAGAGAAATTCTAGGTATTTTTTTAATGTTTCTCCATTAATGGATGGCTAGCATTCTCCCTATCCAGTAAGTGAATTTGTCCCTCCAATTCTACCAAATTTCCTCTGTTTTGCCTACTCCTGCCAGCCTGAAAGGAGATGATACAATCTCTCAAATAAGCCTTCAGTGTTTCCCACAATAATGCTGGGGAAGTCTGTGTTGTCGTTGGTATCAAAGGAAAATGTAATTTGGTCTTGTTCACAGAATGTTGGTTCTGTGAGGAGCTGAGGATTCAACCTCCAGACCCTCGCGTTTGGTACGATGTCACCCAATCTCAGGGAGAAGGGATACCTCACATTACAGGTATATGGAAGTAATTTCGCATCAACCAAAAAGTTGTCAATTCGAGTATAAACATTGTGAACATGAGAGTAAAAGGAGAATTCCCTACCCGTAGTGTTAAAGATCCTCCATATATCAAATTAGTTAGAATTTATGTAGGTATTCAAGAATTCGCTTGAATAGGAGGTAGGGGTTCGCCGGGTAGAGGATCTATCCAAATATTGATCTAGCACACAGTTAACGTCCGCTCCAATGACCAGGTTAGTATGGGAGATATCTGGAATCAGGACAAGGACTCTTTTGAAAAAAGAGGGGTTATCAATGTTTGGCTCATAGATATTTAGTAGAAGTAGAGTGGATCTCTCCTATTACGATCACATAACGACCCTCTTTATCCACAATAGTGGTTTTATGTTAAAAGGGAATTCCTTTCCATACCAGAATCGCTGTGCCTCTCGTTTTGGCAGAGAAGTTAGAGTGATACACTTGCCCCACCCACCTACATTTAAGTCTGCTATGAGAATTGTTTTTCAGATCGGTTTCTTGCAAAAATATAATATCAGATGAGAGTGCTTTCAAGTGGGCTAGGACCTTGACTCTCTTAATTGGTTTGTTTAAACCCTTGACATTCCAGGAAGTGAATGTAAGCCCCGCCCTCCTCTCGCTTGTAGTTCCTTTGGTGGCCTGCATAATATGTAACTAAATAAAAACGTAAGAAAGCGCACAAAACCATCACGATCAGCATATGTAGCACCTAAACCCGAGCAGTGTCCAAAGAACCCCTCCTTCCCGGCAAGCACCTTTACTCTCCACCCTCTCCACCCTTTCCCCAACACGAACCCCCCATCAGCCCACCTTTAACAGGCATGCACAAATAGGAGAGAAAAAAATGGAAAAATAAAATAATAAACACATTGTCTGGCCGATGCAAAAAATGCACAGCACGACCTCGAACAAGAGGTAAAACAAAAATAAAACTATAAGTTCACCTCTCACTATCCTAGAACTTCTACTAACATATGAACTGAGGAGGCTCCCGCGAAAAAAGTGTTCAATTAGCATCTAATAAACCTAAACAGAATAAGTTGCAACTTAAACACATTGATCACTTAAGCGTCATCTTGGGTCAATCCCTGAGATAAGCAAGATATAGCATCACAAGATTATATTGCTAAGCAATGTCGGTCTAAACATAAACCATCAGCAACCGATATAGACAGCAGTACATTTACATATTGTGGGTTAGGAAATCGAAAAAGATTTTGCTAAATTAAACATACCCCCAATCAAACATATATAAATATATGTTTTAATTATATATATATATATATACATACATACATACATACATACACACATACATATATATACATACATACATACATATATATACATACATACATACATACAT
This sequence comes from Oncorhynchus clarkii lewisi, assembly GCF_045791955.1. Classification (NCBI taxonomy): domain Eukaryota; kingdom Metazoa; phylum Chordata; class Actinopteri; order Salmoniformes; family Salmonidae; genus Oncorhynchus; species Oncorhynchus clarkii. The sequence goes on along the minus strand of NC_092159.1, from coordinate 26,277,217 downwards.
ATATACACACATATATACATACATACACACACCTACATAGACACACACACACACACACACACATATTCATACATGTACATATATACACATACACACACATATACACTCAAAAAATATATATATTTTTAATATATATATGTAGACATATACATACATATACAAACACATACATATACACACACACACACACACATACATACATACATACATACATACATACATACATACATACATACACAAACATTCATACCCCAAAACAATAATCTACACTAATTTTAAATAAACACATACATAGTCATAATAAAATGTTAAGAGAAAAAATAAAATTATAATAATAATAAAGTACAAATAATAGTTCTATGTACGCACACTTTTTACATTTATTTGTAATAATGACAATTACAACAATACTGAATGAACACTTATTTTAACTTAATATAATACATCAATAAAATCAATTTAGCCTCAAATAAATAATGAAACATGTTCAATTTGGTTTAAATAATGCAAAAACAAAGTGTTGGAGAAGAAAGTAGAAGTGCAATATGTGTCATGTAAGAAAGCTAATGTTTAAGTTCCTTGCTCAGAACATGAGAACATATGAAAGCTGGTGGTTCCTTTTATTAACATGAGTCTTCAATATTCCCAGGTAAGAAGTTTTAGGTTGTAGTTATTATAGGAATTATAGGACTATTTCTCTCTATACCATTTGTATTTCATATACCTTTGACTATTGGATGTTCTTATAGGCACTTTAGTATTGCCAGTGTAACAGTATAGCTTCCATCCCTCTCCTCGCTCCTACCTGGGCTCGAACCAGGAACAAATCGACAACAGCCACCCTCGAATCAGCGTTACCCATGCAGAGCAAGGGGAACAACTACTCCAAGTCTCAGAGCGAGTGATGTTTGAAACGCTATTAGCGCACACACCGCTAACTAGCTAGCCCTTTTACATCGGTTACACCAGCCTAATCTCGGGAGTTGATAGGCTTGAAGTCATAAACAGCACAATGCTTTAAGCACAGCGAAGAGCTGCTGGCAAAATGCACGAAAGTGCTGTTTGAATGAATGCTTACGAGCCTGCTGGTGCCATCGCTCAGTCAGACTGCTCTATCAAATAGACTAATTGTAACATAATAACACACAGAAATATGAGCCTTAGGTCATTAATATGGTAGAATCCGGAAACTATCATCTCGAAAACAAAACGTTTATTCTTTTAGTGAAATACAGAACCGTTCCGTATTTTATCTAACGGGTGGCATCCATAAGTCTAAATATTCCTGTTACATTGCACAACCTTCAATGTTATGTCATAATTACGTACAATTCTGGCAAATTAGTTCGCAAAGATTCAGGCGGCCCAAACTGTTGCATATACCCTGACTCTACGTGCAATGAACGCAAGAGAAGTGATACAATTTCACCTGTTTAATATTGCCTGCTAACCTGGATTTATTTTAGCTAAATATGCAGGTTTAAAAATATATACTTCTGTGTATTGATTTTAAGAAAGGCATTGATGTTTATGGTTAGGTACACGTTGGAGCAACGACAGTCCTTTTTCGCGAACGCGCACCGCATGGATTATATGCAACGCAGGACACGCTAGATAAACTAGTAATATCATCAACCATGTGTAGTTAACTAGTGATTATGATTGATAGTTTTTTATAAAGATAAGTATAATGCTAGCTAGCAACTTACCTTGGCTTCTTACTGCATTCGCGTAACAGGCAGGCTCCTCATGAGGCAGGTGGTTAGAGCATTGAACTAGTAAACCGTAAGGTTGCAAGATTGAATCCCCGAGCTGACAAGGTAAAAATCTGTCGTTCTGCCCCTGAACAAGGCAGTTAACCCACCGTTCCTAGGCCGTCATTGAAAATAAGAATGTGTTCTTAACTATCTTGCCTAGTTAAATAAAGGTGTAAAATAAAAATATATAAAAAATTGGCAAAATCGACATCCGAAAATACAGATTTCCGTTGTTATGAAAACTTGAAATCGGCCCTAATTAATCGGCCATTCCGATAAATCGGTCAACATCTAACGCACACCTGCACACAGACGCAAGCGTCACAGAAGGCTGGTGGGAATCTAACTGGGAGAGCGGCCCACTGCTATGACAGAAGCAGAACGGCACAAAAGACCAACTTGCCATCCAGGTGTCTGCGTCTGCCCCTCCCCAACCATCACCCCCAGTCCTCTGCAAGCAATAAATAAATGGTATGGTAATAAGAATAATGTAAGAATTGAAAAATAAATAACGAAACAAAACAAAAATGGGGGAATATAAGTATATCCATCCAAAAGTGTCAATGATCAAACTTGGAAGGCCACCCAAACAGGCATCGCTCTGAACTCCAACTACAGGTCAATCGTCTAGCCGGAATGAAAGTGAATTTAACGTTAAATGAGAGCTCTGTAGCCGGCGCGATGCTTTTCCACATCGGGCGCATAATCCTCATAGACACGGAAGGAGTGTCTTTTATGCAACAGGTTACCCCTCATTCGAGCCTCGCGCAGGATAAGATCCTTGGTCTTGAAACTGTGACAACAGATGATTACTGGGCGAGGACGTTGGCCCGGTCCAGGCACTGGGACAAGGGTCTGATGTGCACGGTCCAGCTGGGGATCCGAAGCCAAAACATCCGATCCCACTGCATCCCTCAATAGCTTGGCGAAGAAGTCAGTGGGGCGAGAACCCGCCTCTACCCCCTCTGCCAGACCAACAACGCGAAGGTTATTACGTCTGGATCGGCCCTCCAGGTCGACCACTTTCACAGAAAGCCTCTGCACACTATCCTGCAAGGACGTGCATAGCTTCTCTAACTCGTCGATCCTACCAGCGTTGAGTTCAGAAGCTTTCTCAAGGTCCACAATACTCTGGCCCTGCGAAGCGACCGTTCAAATGGTGCTCTCGATTTTGGTGTCCAGTTCACCAATAGTGGCCTTAAAATCCTCAGCTATAGCAACACGTAGTTCTCCCAGAGCCCGGACAAGTTCTGTAAGTGTCACGTTGTTACCTGTGCCTTCCGTCATGTCTGTCTCGTTGTTTGGTGGGGAGTGGGCCTCCGATGTGTATTTGTTGTCCTTTGGTCGCTTATTACTCTGCATTTTACCCTTGAAAGTTACAATATTGTATTAGAAAGAGACATTTGTTGTAAAAAAGTGCTATTCACTACTTTCTCACTCTCTTGTTCAAAATGAAGGATATTTGAATTGGACCTTTTACAACTTTGGTTTCGTTATTAGTATTAGTAGATATAATGGGAAGGGTGGATGGATTGCAACATAAACCAAGACAAAGACGGTGGTGATACAGTCAATGATGATATTCATTGTAACTTTTTCAGCTGAAAAGTGTTTCTAATTGGACAAGTCCAGGTCGTTGAAAGCCAATACAGCAGCATTGAATATTCCCTTCAGACATTGGGACCCAAGTCCAAACTGCTGATGCCACTCTATTTCCACTGTCCCCTGTTCTCTCTCTCTCTCTTTCTCTCTCTCTCTCTGTGAATGAATGGGACCGAGAGGGCTTTCCAGAGTTGCCGACCAATGGTGAAAGAGAAAGAGAGATAGAGACTGATGACATGGCCTGTCTGTTGGTCTCGTCACAGTGGAGCCACTGTGGTATGTAGCCCCCTGTTCATTTGCAAATATCGGGGAAAGGATAGATAGAGAAATAAATAAATAAAGAGAAAGATATTTTGAGTGTGTTCAAGACCATTAACATCAATGCACTCAGCCGCACCAATATTAAGTGTTCTATTTTTAAGAAGGGGGCTGGGTTTGCAACGCTAATGGCCCAACCCAGTGAACGCATACAGTACAACCCCCCGAAATGGCACCACTACGTGTTCTCGCTTATTGGGGTTCTATAAGTGGGTGACGGGGGGTCATGTCCGCTCGCTTTAAAATCCCTCCCAGTAATCAGAGAGAGAGGCTGGTGCTTTGGTCTCCCCCCTACAACACAAAGTCCTTTGTCGGCGAACCCATACCTGGATTTTCTGAGACCCCACTTACTTCTCCCCCTTTATTCCAGAGGGGGCTTTCAGAAGTATGGGGGGGGCTTTGGGTGGTCTTCTCGAGTTTAAGGGGGCAAGGTGCCAGGAAAAACAACCAAAAACAGACACACATGGGGTGTTTTAACGACGAACATCAGAGGCTGTCTGCGTTCGCGGAAGTTGGTATTTTCGAGGGATTAAACTCCTTATTGTTAAAGTGCAGTGGACTTGTGTGTCTGCAACTGTGAGCAATGAAGAGCTGTGGTTTAGATGGCGTACATTTAGCTCACTCAGTCTAGGAACGGTAGACAGAAGCCCTTAGAATAGATCACAAGCATTTCGCTATAGATCACAAGCATTTCGCTACACTCGCATTAACATCTGCTAACCATGTGTATGTGACAAATAAAATTTGATTTGATTTGATTTGATTTACCAGGCTTACGTAAACAGTGTTGTGAGGATTTGGGCTGTGTTTGATGTCTTTTCCTCCTTTCTTTTTTTCTGTTCACTCCCTCCTTTCAGAAAGGAGAGATAGTAGGTTTTGTTTCCATGGATACTAGGCCTCTGTGGACGTGTTGCAGGTAGTAAGCTACCGATCGATGTACTCTGGTGAGGAAATTCTGCTCAGTAACTCGTCATCATGGCAGAGACCCTATGTGGTAATTGGAGGAGAGCCGTCGCCTGGGGGGCTCGCTCTGTGATTGCAGAGCTCCCCCCCCGAGGGAGCCGCTGTTGCATAACAGTCCCAGTTTCATCTCTTCCTCAGTCTTTCTTTCTCCTCACCTCTCACTTTTTCTTTATATTTTCCTCTCTCTCTCTCTCTCTCTCTCTGTCTCTCTCTCTCTCTCTCTCTCTATGCCTTGACTCTCATTTCTCTCTCCTGTCTTTCGGTCTCCATTTCACATCTCCCCTCCAGTCTCTGTCTCTCATCCCTCTCTCTCCTCTCTCTCCCTCCTCATCCCTCTCTCTCCTCTCTCTCCCTTCTCATCTCTCTCTCCTCTCTCTCCCTCCTCATCCCTCTCTCTCCCTTCTCATCCCTATCTCTCCTCTCTCCCTTCTCATCCCTCTCTCTCCTCTCTCTCCCTTCTCATCCCTCTATCTCCTCTCTCTCCCTCCTCATCCCTCTCTCTCCTCTCTCTCCCTCCTCATCCCTCTCTCTCCCTCCTCATCCCTCTCTCTCCCTCCTCATCCCTCTCTCTCCTCTCTCTCCCTTCTCATCCCTCTCTCCCTCCTCATCCCTCTCTCTCCTCTCTCTCCCTCCTCATCCCTCTCTCTCCCTCCTCATCCCTCTCTCTCCTCTCTCTCCTTCCTCATCCCTCTCCCATCTTGCTGTGTCCTCAGGGGTCGTCCAGCGGAGACTTTTATACAGTCCCCGGTAGTGGAGCGGTATCATTTCATCGGGAGAGGGGGAGGATGGAGAGAGGAAGGAGACGAAAGTAAAGGGGGCACGACAGCTCGAGAATACATAATGGATCAAAGGGAGAGGAGGATAAAAATAGACTGGGGTAGGTGGTGGAGGGGAGGAGAGAGAAAGGGAGTGAGGGAGGCAGGGATAAAGATAAGGGATGACAGGGAGACATAAAAAGGCAGAAATCCTTAGTTATGGCTAGGTTGTTGTGGCGGGTTATTTGAGTCTTATAAACCACCAGTCCGCCACAGAAGTGTTTTTGGACGGTGGTTTGTCCTGGTAGCCATGAATAAAAGCTCACTGTTGGCTACCTTTCGAAAACATCACAAAGCTTAGAACCACTACCTTATGTTGAAACCAGATGTGGTTTGAAGACCTTTGCGGAGGCCAAATACACAACCAAGTTACCCCAACCCCTTCTACCGAAGTTGATACAGAATGAACTATGTCAACGTACTGTATGAATCGACATTGGGATACAGAATGTTCTTAGAAAGCTGCTACCTAAAGTGCCGATATTCAGTATGCTAGCTTGTAGGCTACATATGGGCTTTAATTAAAACCTCTTAAGGATCCGCCCCCTTTTTTTCAATTTTCGTCTAAAATAACATACCCAAATCTAACTGCCTGTAACTGTCCCGTGGAAGGGACAGCGATCCCGAAGAAGTTCAGGAAGAGACACATTTTATGCAAAGAAGACTTGGATAGATTTCATAGTTTGTGTCAAAGGTTTGAGCCACCACTGTTAGTCAATGTCTGTAAAAATACAATTTCAACTCAATCCTAATTAAAAAATAGCCCCTAAAATAAAGATTTATATCATTAACCTAATAGATTTTAACTAGTTTCCTGAGCTTTCACTTGATTCCAACCCTGCACCGAATATCAATAATCAATTATTCTCTGTCCTCCAATGGTATTGTTAATAACAAAATTGCTCGGAAACAAGAGGAATATTTTGGAGTGATTTGGGTTCGCCTCATGTCCACATTTATTTATGCTATCATTTTGCAAAGTAACAGAAGAAGGTGAGTTGATGGTCAGGATTATAGAATGGAGGCTTGTTGAAGAGTGGCTGGTGAGAGCTGGCAAGGAAATGGCTCACACCATTCTATTTTTGAACTGCCTCATTAGCGAGCGCTGGATTCCGCGTCCCAAATGACGGTGAGATTTGAAGTGACACCTTTCAAAAAGTAAAAGATGGCCTATCTTTGTAACGTCTACAGTATATAGATTACACTGCTGTAAGAAGCCTGCTATTGTCCTTTCTACCAGTTCACGGAGGCGCTTGATAGTAGAGAAGTCATTTCAGGAGCGTTTTTCTCGAATAGTGTTATTCCTCAAAGGGGGATTTTTGTACAAGACTGGAACTTGGCACATCTCACATTGTCTGGAGCGGCCTCAACCATAAACCATAAACATTCTCATACGCCAACATAGCTCCCTCAGTCCAAATCCGACCTCTTTACCTCCTTCTCTCTGGGTTTTGTTTTTGTGTGGCCTCCAGTTCCCCATCCTCTGGAACATAACAAAAACGGGACAGACTCTGTAACCAGAGAAATTTGAGTATCCGCTCTGGTCATTAAAGCTCCCGGGCCAAATCAGAAACAAATGTTCCTTCTCAGACATCTTTGGCCTGCTTCCCGGAGCCCTTGTCCTCCGGAGTCTGGCGTCCGTTCCCTTTAGAAAAAATGCTCGGCATCAGCATAAAGGGAGCCGGTGAGAGCACTTCCGTTCACAACGTATCAGATGGCCCGTCGGGCTTCATCGGGTAGGACCCCTCTCCCTGACAGAGGTCGCTTGCCAAAAAAAGACTAGAGTGCAAGATTTTAGTGGAAGGGGGGATAGTTGGTATTTTATCTCCTTGTAGCCTTTAGCCATTTGTCTAGTGGGCTAAGTTGAATCGGCGGTGCAGTGAGTTTCGTTTGCCGGGGTGTAGTGGTGGTGCTTCTTCCAAAATGTTGAAAAAGCCTGCAAGGGGGATATGTGGGTGAAAGGGCCGAGGGTGAATTTAATGTCAATTTTTTCAGTTCTGCAAAAGTGAAATGAACTCAAACCGGTATACCAGATAAAGGTAAACAGTAATCAGTATTATCCAACATTGGCCATTTTACACCGGGGTCGTGTTAAGGCACATTTTCCAAGTTCAAAATGCTTCACTCCCGTTTCAAAACATTTTCTCACTACAGACACAAAGCGTTTTCAAACCTTTCCCAAGTTCAAATAGTAAGCCTTCTTGTTTCACACCATTTCTAAACATTTTCACCATGCTGAACACAACCCTGATTTGTCTTGATTTATCTTGACTTGGCCACAACAGCCTCTTGACACGTACGCAGGGCTCTGACTGACTGGCAGTGGAATGGAATTGGAGTTTCAGATCAATAATCTTCTTATGGGTCGTGGTTAACTGAAGACGAAAGATGATTAGCCTGGGCTCCAGGTACCGTTGGTTTGATATTTTGGGAAAGGTCACCAAAGGTAATGGTCACCATGTGATACGGTCAGGTGAAGCTTGTGACACAGGCTGGTAAATGGATTGTGATGTAGCCGTGGTGCGTGTGGGTTGTAAATGAGGACTACGAGGCTGGAATCCGCCAGTCATGCAATCTAGAGTAGAGCCAAGACTTTAACAGGCAAACCCGGCGCATTGGAATCAATTACGTACCCCATAGAAATAGAATGACTAGATTTACTATTTATATGTGGAACATCATAGATTCCAATTATATTTCTATGGGGAGCAACATGGATTCCAATGAAAGGACTGTTAATGGGTTGGCATGTTAGTCTTCACAGCTAGCACATAACGTTCTGAGAACCATATGTTTCTTAGAGCTTGGTGAGAGCGTAGTTGTCCTATGTTTATTTTGCATACAACCTTACCACAACTTTCTAGGAATGGTGCAGGATAGTTGGTTAGCTTTGGAACATTCTCAGCACACATAAAACATTTGACAAAAAAATATTTAATTACTTTAACAGAATGATTCACCGAAAGTTCAAACATGATTACATTTCATTTCAATTTTGGTAATATTCTAAGAACGTTCTCCAACTGTTTTGACATTGGGAATTTTATCAACTAGTTTGGAAAAAGTTAAGGAACAACGTTCTTCTGTGGGAATTTCAGCTCTTTAGCATAACGTTTCCTACAGGTTTCCTCATGGTTCTATTCAAAGCAATGTTCTCAAATTAACCGAAGAATGTTAAGGAAACCTTCCATAAAAAAACACTTGAAAAAACAACAACTTTATTAACGTTCAAAGAATGTTCTAAGAATGTTATATAACATAAACATCACATTCTCAGCATTAACAAAATGTTCTCTATCCTCTATCTTGTTTAGTGTGTTCGGGTGTGTTAGCCACGCCAATTATTTGGCCACACCTGATCTTAATTGAGTGCTTGTTTCCTTTGAAATGAGATCTGTTTGACTAGACTAAAATTAACAGGTTTGGATAATAAATAAATAAAACATGCCTTGCTAGATCCATCCTGGTGGCGCAGTGGACTAATTCCATGGATAGAGAACAGAAGAGCTGTGCCACAATATAAAATATATGTGATTGAGTGATTAATGCCAAAACAAATGAATTTCCATGTGTTCTATCTGTGCTTGGAGTTCAAAACGGTTAACCCAAACTAAGCTAGGACTTTTATTAAAAGTCTTGAAACATTTTCTCAGAATGTTATTTAATTACCTTTTTAAATGAACTGTTATTTTCGTTCTCAGAACGTTAATAAAGCCACCAAGGAAAACATTTTCAGAACCTCCTGCAACCTTAAAATGAATGTTCCCAGAACATGCTAAATTCTCACTTCCATTCTCAGAACGTCTAAAAAACGTTCGGTTTTATCAGTCAGGAAATTTATGGCTTCGTTCCCAGAACCAATGGGAAACCAAAAATGTACATTCTCACAACTTCCAAGGAACCAAATATGCTAGCCAGGTTTACTCTCCTATAGTGCATGAAATATCTGTGACGTTCCCACCGTCAAGAAGTCTCTGTAGCAAAAACAACAATATGATTTCATTCATGACGCATTGTAAGGTCATTTGGGACAGGAAACTGAACAAAAGACAAGTAAGAGGAAGTGGACTCTTCACTGGAGGCCCCACCTTTCTTCGGCCGACATGAGGTGAAAGTTCAACCATCCTCAGCGAAAACTGGATTCGTTGTCTTAGCCTTATTGTGTTTCTCTAACCCCGAAACAAAAGGAAGTGTGCGATAAGCGAACCCAAGACTCTTTCATCTATTTGGGTCCGTGCTCGCCCCTACTGTGATCGCCTGGCAGCAGAACAGAGCCTTCACTCCTCTCTCCTGGGAAACACCATCAGGAGGATTACTGGGAGATGGCGGAGCAGAGCCATTTCCCAGTAATCTTCCTAGTGCACTCAGTGGTGGCTGGTGGCTGGCTGGTCCATTTGCAACAGGCCACTGGGGTTTATCGATTCACTGTTTTGCCACAAGGTATTACTATTACACAAGATTACCTAGTGGTCTATGTTGACCGTTTGCAATGGCAGGAAGAGGAAGAGGAGGTCTGAACCATCCTGTTCTCTCTGTCTTTCTCGCTCTCTCTCTTATTAAGAGCTTAGCCTACCTATCCTGACCTTTGACCCCCAGTAGTCTGGTAAACATACTGTAGGTGTAAAGATGCTTACGGTCGCCATTTATGCTTGTATCCATCTGCGGGTTGAAAATGGCACATTTGGGGCACTAATAAGTGCCTAAATTAGAATGTAGTGGCTGTACACGATGTCAGTGCTCTGGCTCTGCACTTCACAGTGCTGCATTGGTTTTGACTGACAGCCGTTCTGAACTTGAGCACTGCACACAACAAGAAGGTGCCCCCCCCCATCCCTCCAGGTAATTGGGGAACTTGAGCAAAATGTTTTGTTTTCTGAGTGAGGGAAATTCTGTGAATTAAGATGACTCGGTGTATTTTGAAAGATGAGACATGAGGATTATAATAATTATCGCTTTGATGTCATACAAGCAAGCCAGACACCCGTGAGTCGTAATGTGCACTTCACCTCTCCAAATCATAAAACTCATGTCATATACAGTGTCAACATTTATGATCTCTATGTTTGATGTACAGTTACAAGATGACATTTGACCTTGTCATACCAAATGTTTCTTTATTGCGAAGAGAATTCGCCACTTCGCACACGCACCTGAATGCACTCATGACTCCTTTCAATGCGCACCAAAATGACGATCTGTTTCTCTGAATTGCCTTGTGAAAGCCAAACACTGTAAGATTGTATTTTGTGTTGGCAATAGAACAAGCTTTCAAATCATGCCCACTCGACCCAGATTGGCATTTAAAATTGACCGTTTTTGGATTGCGCAAACAACAACAATAAATGTGTGATGGTGGGGATGCAGGGTTGGGTTGCAATCGAAACAACTACAAGTGTGCTTGCTCTAGTTCCTCAACGGTTGGGTTGCAATCGAAACAACTACAAGTGTGCTTGCTCTAGTTCCTCAACGGCACAGCTAGGAGAGCTACAAAAAAAGTACCTTCGAGTTGAAGACTCTTCTTTGAGTCATAAAAGTGCATTGAAATTGCTTAGGAACAGTGCACACTTTAGAGAGGTGTGTGGCCACTTGGAGACACCAGTTAGTCCTCTCACTCAAACCCTTGTATTTTTTCGCCTTATGTTGCACCTACCTCACATTTTCCAGGAATTGTCTCATCAAGTTATTCAATGTATCCACAATGTGTTTTCAGATTTCATTTTCAATAACTGCAGCGAAAAGTAGATGTAAGTAAATGTAAAATGCAGATAAAGTCAACAGTGTGAACAGGTGAACTGTTATCTACAAACTTTTCCCTTTCAATTGCTATCATTGTTATGCATATGCTTTCATATTTCTTCTACATGCACATTTAGTTTTAGCCCTGTCCATATAGGCCAATTCCCATGACTGTGAAGGGTTCAAGGGCCGGTTCACCTATAATTACAAAATGACCAAAATGTTTTCTTTAGCTGTGAGAGTTGTATATGGACCTGGGGAGATTGTTATTCACACTCTTTGGGTTTGTAACATAACACAGTCGCTATGTGCTAACATGCTAACATTATCATTGAGCTAGCATTAGCATTGAGCTAGCATTAGCATTGAGCTAGCATTAGCATTGATGACCAAAAAACGATGGGAATTAATTAACCTGTGTGCAGCTACTTAATGTAGCGAATGGAATCATTTACCTTTTTTAGAAAGAAACGACACCACACAGAGGGACAGATACAGAAACTGATTCAAAATCATATTTGTTTTTTACAATCTGCAAAAAGTGCCTGTCAAACATCATGAGCAAATATCTGTTCAAATCTCTGCTGATCTCTGCTTGCTTGCACAAAAGAAAACAACACTTCTGTCGGTCTCCCAGGTAAATCCATCGACATGAAAATGAAAATACAGAATTTGTTCAGGTCCCAGATGATATTGACTGCAAGGGGCCCAGAGAGGGCCTGCGTCCCAAATGGCACCCTATTCCCGACATAGTGCACTACTTTTAACCAGGGCCCATAGGGTGCACTATGTTGGGAATAGGGTGCCATTTGGAATGTACCTTTAGACTTAATCGCTGCTCTGGGTTTGCGGTCAGCGAAAGCCCTGAAGAAAATCTAGCGCGCGTGAGAAACGTTACACGGGCGATGTTGTGGCTTGTTTCTTAGCGTGACCCTCTATGCACCATGGATTAGCTCTAGTTACCATTAATGGAAAGTAGAGTAGACTCCTGGCTGGGCTGTTTGTGTGGGAGGCCTCTCTCTCCTGAGTGTCCCCTCTTTTTTTCCTACCTCGTGTGTGTGTGTGTGTGTGTGTGTGTGTGTGTGTGTGTGTGTGTGTGTGTGTGTGTGTGGAATGACGGGGGGCCCACTTAACACCAAATCTCCTCTAATCTGGGCTCTGTTTGGAGGGGGTGAGGCGGCTGGAAAACAACCTCTCAGACACCTTGCTCAGCTCAGAATTACCGACCCGCTGACTAACTGGGGCCTTGACTGGGGGGCACATGTTCTGTTGTGCTAGCAGTTATGGCATTATGTGTGCGTGCTGGTGGTGGGAGGGGGGAGCTAGTGTGTGTGTGTGTGTTTAACTATTCTTGTGGGCTCCCGAGTGGTGCAGCGGTCTAAGGCACTGCATCTCAGTGCTGGAGGCGTCACTACAGACCCTGGTTTGATTCCAGGCTGTATCACAACCGGCCGTGATTGGGAGTCCCATAGGGCAGCGCACAATTGGCCCAGCGTCGTCGGGGTTTGGCTGTGGTAGGCCGTCATTGTAAATAAGAATTTGTTCTTAACTGACATTCCTAGTTAAAACAAATAGAAAAGAAGTCCCCACAAGAATAGTAAACAAACAAACATTTGACCAACTGGGGATATTTTGTTAGTCCCCACAAGGTCAAATGCTATTTCTAGGGGGTTTAGGGTTAAGGTTATGATTAGTATTAGGGTCAGAATTACATTAAGAGTTAGGGTCAGGAGCTAGGGTTAGTTTTAGGGTTAGGAGGTAGGGTTAGGCTTAAGGTTAAGGTTAGGTTTTTGGGTTAGGGTTAGGGTAAGAGTACGGGTTAGGGTTAGGGGTTAGGGAAAATAGGATTTTGAATGGGACTGAATTTTGTGTCCCCACAAGGTTAGTTGTACAAGACTGTGTGTGTGTGTGTGCGTGTGTGTGTGTGCGTGTGTGTGTTGAGAGCTAGGGAGTGCATGTGTGTGTGTACAGTGCCTTGCGAAAGTATTCGGCCCCCTTGAACTTTGCGACCTTTTGCCACATTTCAGGCTTCAAACATAAAGATATAAAACTGTATTTATTTGTGAAGAATCATCAACAAGTGGGACACAATCATGAAGTGGAACGACATTTATTGGATATTTCAAACTTTTTTAACAAATCAAAAACTGAAAAATTGGGCGTGCAAAATTATTCAGCCCCCTTAAGTTAATACTTTGTAGCGTCACCTTTTGCTGCGATTACAGCTGTAAGTCGCTTGGGGTATGTCTCTATCAGTTTTGCACATCGAGAGACTGACATTTTCTCCCATTCCTCCTTGCAAAACAGCTCGAGCTCAGTGAGGTTGGATGGAGAGCATTTGTGAACAGCAGTTTTCAGTTCTTTCCACAGATTCTCGATTGGATTCAGGTCTGGACTTTGACTTGGCCATTCTAACACCTGGATATGTTTATTTTTGAACCATTCCATTGTAGATTTTGCTTTATGTTTTGGATCATTGTCTTGTTGGAAGACAAATCTCCGTCCCAGTCTCAGGTCTTTTGCAGACTCCATCAGGTTTTCTTCCAGAATGGTCCTGTATTTGGCTCCATCCATCTTCCCATCAATTTTAACCATCTTCCCTGTCCCTGTTGAAGAAAAGCAGGCCCAAACCATGATGCTGCCACCACCATGTTTGACAGTGGGTATGGTGTGTTCAGGGTGATGAGCTGTGTTGCTTTTACGCCAAACATAACGTTTTGCATTGTTGCCAAAATGTTCAATTTTGGTTTCATCTGACCAGAGCACCTTCTTCCACATGTTTGGTGTGTCTCCCAGGTGGCTTGTGGCAAACTTTAAACAACACTTTTTGTGGATATCTTTAAGAAATGGCTTTCTTCTTGCCACTCTTCCATAAAGGCCAGATTTGTGCAATATACGACTGATTGTTGTCCTATGGACAGAGTCTCCCACCTCAGCTGTAGATCTCTGCAGTTCATCCAGAGTGATCATGGGCCTCTTGGCTGCATCTCTGATCAGTCTTCTCCTTGTATGAGCTGAAAGTTTAGAGGGACGGCCAGGTCTTGGTAGATTTGCAGTGTTCTGATACTCCTTCCATTTCAATATTATCGCTTGCACAGTGCTTCTTGGGATGTTTAAAGCTTGGGAAATATTTTTGTATCCAAATCCGGCTTTAAACTTCACAACAGTATCTCGGACCTGCCTGGTGTGTTCCTTGTTCTTCATGATGCTCTCTGCGCTTTTAACGGACCTCTGAGACTTTCACAGTGCAGGTGCATTTATACGGAGACTTGATTACACACAGGTGGATTGTATTTATCATCATTAGTCATTTAGGTCAACATTGGATCATTCAGAGATCCTCACTGAACTTCTGGAGAGAGTTTGCTGCACTGAAAGTAAAGGAGCTGAATAATTTTGCACGCCCAATTTTTCAGTTTTTGATTTGTTAAAAAAGTTTGAAATATCCAATAAATGTCGTTCCACTTCATGATTGTGTCCCACTTGTTGTTGATTCTTCACAAAAAAATACAGTTTTATATCTTTATGTTTGAAGCCTGAAATGTGGCAAAAGGTCGCAAAGTTCAAGGGGGCCGAATACTTTCGCAAGGCACTGTATACCGTGTCCTTGTCTGTGGCCCCCAGACAAAGTCCAAATTAAATACCAACACAGATCAGCAGGGAGAAAGGTAAATGTACAATTTCCTGGAAACACACATTCTCAAAATCCCCAAAAGCCTTAGCCGCAGACTGTATGTGTGTGCTTGTGTGTGTTGTTGAAAAAGCAGTTTTATCAGTGCAGCTGAAAAGGGGCAGATATGCAGACACAGCCACACACACACACACACACATTACCCCCCCCCCCAAACACACACAAGCACACACTAAACCAATCTAACCCCACTCCAGACAAATACAAAGCATACCATGAGGCTTGTCTTTTGAAGCAGGGCCTCAATTAATGCTATCCTGCCTCCAAGAAACTCCCTCTCAGCAACAGAAACCCAATGCCCTCAGGGATGGACGGATGTGGAGAATGTGTGTATGTTGGGGAAGGAGGGAGAAGAGAGGTGGAGGGAAAGAGGGGTGGAGGAGTAAGGGAGGCCCATTGAGGAGTAGGCCCCAAACAAGGACATCCTTTGTGCAAGCTAGAGGCTCATGTGATGAATTAGCGCTTAGCTCGCTGCACATTTTTTCCCTCCCTCTCTCTCTCTCTCGCTCTCTCCCCCTCTTTTTCTCTCAATATCTCTTTATATCCCTCTCTCTTCCTCCCTCTCTCTTTCTCTCTCTCTTCTTCCTCTCTCTCTAAACTGTGTGTATCTGATAAGAGCTTGTGTTATGCTTTACGTGAGTGAATGAATGCGGCCCCCCATTGCTGACTATGGGAAATTACGAGAGTATAGTGTGAACACACACACAGCACACACAAGGTACACACGGTACACATGGTACACACACACACTCACTGTATGGTAAACACACACAAACACAGTTTTGTACTGCTATCCTTGTGGGGATCAAATCATTTATTCCCATCCAAAATCCTATTTTCCCTAAACACTAACCCTAAATCTAAACTTAACCCTAAGCCTAAAATAGCATTTTTCCTCATAGGGACCAGACTTCTGCTACCCGCAAGGACAGTTAAATAAAACACACACACAAGGTATACAAACTAATGCTGGTACAGGCACCCCAATCTTTTAGACCGACAACTGACTTTGGCAACAAACCTCGTGGGGCCTTGATTGGGTAAGAGGGAAACATGAACAGTGACCTATATAAGGTATTTAGAAACAATCCTGGAATAGCATTTACAACCATGTCGAGGAAGAGGAAGAAGAGGACGAGGGCAAAGAAGAGAAGGAAGGAGAGCCATCTCTGATGAGATTAGGGCAACACTTGTTGATCATGTGATTAACCACGGTTTGACCATGAGAGAGGCTGGACTGAGAGTCCAGCCCATCTTGAGTCGATTTACAGTGGCATCCATAATTCGAACCTTCAGAAATGAGAACAGGTATGCAACTATCTAATGACTATTTCAGCATTACAGTAATGTACTGTAAAATATGTATGACTGCATAGTATTGCGTAAACATTTGTAACTCTAAGCCATCCATTTACTGCACTGCATTGAATGAATGAGGTTGGTTATCATGCTGTACTACATTTTTTTGTACATTGTTTACAGTTCCTATGCTGAACACATACTGTGTTTGAATTCTGTACAGAGTGGAAAGGCAAAGACATCTTGGAGGACGAGGACACTTGTTTGCAGATGTACAAGAGACTGCAATTATAAATATGGTTTTGGCCGACAATGCAATTAGGATTCGAGAGATAAGAGAGCATATCTTGAAGAATGACACCATATTTAACAACATCAATGCTGTAAGCCTGTCGACCATACAACGCATCCTCCAACGGCACCGAGTGACGATGAAACAACTTTACAAGGTGCCATTTGAGAGAAACTCTGACAGAGTCAAGAATATGCGACATGTCTTTGTAGAGGTTTGTATGCAACACTACTTCCAGTACTTCAGACATACCATATTTACTCATCTGTATATCCTTTTGTCTGTTACAGAGAGTATTGGAGCTGAAATGTAATAGGACAGAGGGCAATTACCAATGTCCCTGGACAGCGTGGGGGTAATATAACCATGTGTGCTGCCATCACTCAAAACGGGGTCCTCCATCACAATGCCACACTGGGTCCGTACAACACCGGCCATATGCTCACTTTTCTGGATGCAATTTACACAATGCTTGTCCCTGATCCAGATCAGGAGCCTGCTAGATTTGTGGTTTTATGGGACAATGTTAGTTTTCACCGGGCTGTTCTGCTCCAAAACTGGTTTGCCACCCATCCACAATTTGTAGTTTTGTACCTACCCCCATATTCACCTTTTCTAAATCCCATAGAGGAATTCTTCTCAGCCTGGCGCTGGAAAGTGTATGATCGCCAACCCTGTGCCCACATGCCGCTTCTCCAGGCAATGGAGGACGCATGTGGGGACATAGAGGTTGCCTCCGTCCAAGGTTGGATAAGCCATGCTAGGAGATACTTCCCTCGATGTTTGGCAAGAGAAAACGTATCTTGTGATGTGGACGAAGTATTGTGGCCAGACCCAGGCCGGAGAAGAGATGAAGCTTAGCACTGGTGACTGCCCCCCCCCCCCCCCTACCAATTCCTGGACACAATTGTGTTCTTTACTGTATTCTAAAGAATATACTTTTGGTTTACATATGTTTATGGTTTTGTTGTATGCTACTGTATACAACAGTAATGTTTGGCCTAATAAATATTTTCTGTTTCTACATTGCATTGGTGTTTACAGTGTACTTGTTACCCCTCTCAGCAGATTACTTTCACTGTAGAACATTGTATTGAAATGTAGATATAAGTCTATGAAAGACCAAAGAGCTTTAGAATTAGAACAACAGTGTTTACATGGTATATCCAAAAATGTACTATTATGAAAGCAGTGTTGGCCGATTTGATGCAAATGCTTGATTCTGACATGTGTTTATGGCATTTTTGAATGCAGTGTTACATTTTGAAGGAGATGTGAGGCATTTTGCATTTTGTGTGTGTAGTTTTGGGAATTGTGTGTAGAGTTTTGAAAAAAAACGTTTTCAAAGCTTGTGTAAGCAGTTGGAAAAAAACTGTAATGAATCAATTATAGAACTATACAATAAATTTGACTTTTTAATTTTTTGGGCCATCTAACTACATTACAACATAATGGTAATAATTTATTTGAATGGTAAATCTCTATTGATAAACTGGGTAAATCAAGATGTAGCCTGGGCCTATTCACAATACAGGGAAATGCATATTCAGTTGTAGTGTGTGCATGCAAGAGTTATTGATGTTGTTTTGGCTGAATTCATGAGGCTACTGATGAAAAACTGTTTACCTTCTTTTCGGGATACATTTGTTACTAATTTTATAAAAAAGCTGGATCCCTTCTAGTTCAGGGAGTGTATTTAATTAATTAATTAACATAGAACAAATTAAGAGTAGCGTACAGACATGAAACAACGGAACAGAAACAATGACGCTTAGGGAAAGAACCAAAGGTAATCAGGCAGGTGATGGAGTTCAGGTGAGTCTGATGAGACGCTGGTGTGCGTAACGATGGTGACAGGTGTGCGTAATAATGAGCAGCCGGGTGACCTCGAGCGCCGGAGAGGGAGTATACGTGACAGTATCCCTTTCCTGACGCGCGGCTCCAACTGCAGGACGCCGACCTGGGGGATGATCCCGGGGACCAGGAGCGGGCTGGTCACTTCTGCAGAGGCGCAGGAACCTGTCGACCCGGCTGAGGCGCGGGAACCTGACAAGCCGGCTGAGGCGTGGGAACCTGATGAGCCAGCTGAGGCATGGAAGCCTGCCGAGCCTATCGAGTCTTGTGAACCTGTCGAGCCAGCTGAGGTATGGAAGGAAGCCTGTCGAGCTAGCTGAGGTATGGAAGGAAGCCTGTCGAGCTAGCTGAGGTATGGAAGGAAGCCTGTCGAGCTAGCTGAGGCATCCGCGATAGACTCGGAAACGGACGCTTGACAGCCCAACCGGGTCTTGTTAACCTGACGAGCCGGCTGAGGCATGGAAGCCTGACGAGCCAGCTGAGGCATGGAAGCTTGACGTGCTGGCTGAGGCATGGAAGCCTGACGAGCCAGCTGAGGCATGGAAGCTTGACGTGCTGGCTGAGACATGGAAGCCTGACGAGCCAGCTGAGGCATGGAACCCTGACGAGCCAGCTGAGGCATGGAAGCCTGAGGAGCCAGCTGAGGCATCTCCATTTGCTCTGGGGGCGACACCTGGACCCGACATCACCTACACAAACAAAAAAACAAAAAAACAAAAAAACGCTCCCTGATGCTTCTCTTTGGTGAGCCGTTATTCTGTGTTATTCTGTGAATCAGGTAGTGTATTTTTAATAAACAAACAAATAAGCAAAACAAGAAACACGAGCAGCGTACAGACATGAAACAATGGAACAGAAACAATAACATGTAGGGAAAGAACTAAAGGGAGTGACATATATAGGGAAGGTAATCAGGCAGGTGATGGAGTTCAGGTGAGTCTGATGAGGCGCTGGTGCGTGTAACGATGGTGACAGGTGTGCGTAATAATGAGCAGCCTGGTGACCTCGAGTGCCCGGAGAGTGTACGTGACACCAATATGCTTTTGTTGGTGGTTTTTGCTGGTTTTTACATACTGTGTATATTTATTTATTCTGAATACATATGTTTGTTAGCAATGTCAATTCTTAAGAATTTGAAAAGAAAATACTTACTTTTATGTTCGCTAACTGGACAAGCAAACACCGCTGCGTACTAAACTGTAAACAAATCCAAACTTGAGCACTCTCCATGGTACTATCTCTGCTGATCATATCTGCCAATCACATTATCCATATCCAAGGTAGTATACAGCTAATGACATTTCCAGAGAGATCTCTGTCCGACAAACTGCTATCAGGTAAATTATTTTTTATTTATTTGTAGTCAAACTATTTCATTATATAAACGTGATACCATCAATGCGTGTAAAATGTATCTCAGCTTAGAACACAGCAACCATAGTAATGTAGCTAGCATGCTAGTTAGCTAGTTACAACAAGTAGAACAGTTGCTAGCTAGCAGGAACAGATAGCTCTATCACTAGCTAGCATGTCATTCTGGGACAAGGATGTTTTAGCTATCAGTTTATTCCAAGTAATAATTTAAGACTACGAAAATCTGTAGAACTAGTTGTGTAAATTTAATACAGTCATCAAGGCAGGACCCAGTAATTTAATTCATACTGACAAATAAGAAATGCCACATTGTCCCTGACAATAGTTGGAGAAGGATGATTGCAGATCACCCTGTCTCAGACTGTCAGAATGTTCATTTTCTAGCTCACATACGACATTCCTTTGCTGTGATGATCACGTTTGTCTTTTATTTATTTTTATTTAACCTTTATTTAACCTTTTCAAGTCCATTAAGAGCAAATCTAGTCGCTCAAGAGCAACCTTACCTGCCGATCTATAAATGAAGTCTCTGTAATCTAGCATGGGTAGGATGGTCATCTGAATAAGGGTTAGTTTGGCAGCTGGGGTAAAAGTGAAGCGATTACTATAGTCTGGATTTAACCTTAGCCTGCAGATTGGATATGTGCTGAGAGAAGGACAGTGTACTGTCTAGCCATACTCCCAAGAACTTGTATGAGGTGACTACCTCAAGCTCTAAACCCTCAGAAGTAGTAATTACACTGGTGGGGGGCATTCTTATTACCGAACCCCATGACCTTTCTTTTGGAGGTGTTTAGAACAAGGTTAAGGGCAGAGAAAGCTTGTTGGACACTAAGAAAGCTTTGTTGTAAAGTGTTTAACACAAAATCCGGGGAGGGGCCAGCTGAGTATAACACTGTATCATCTGCATATAAATGGATGCGAGAGCTTCCTACTGCCTGAGCTTTGTTGTTGTTGTAAATTGAGAAGAGTGTGGGGCCTAGGATCGAGACTTGGTGACAGGCAGTGGCTAACACAGCAGATGTTCTGACTTTAATCATTGCACTCTTTGAGAGAGGTAGTTAGCAAACCAGCCCAAAGACCCCTCAGAGACACCAATACTCCTTAGCCAACCCACAAGAATGGAATGGTCTACCGTATCAAAAGCTTTGGCCATATCAACAAAAATAGTAGCACAACATTGCTTAGCATCAAGGGCAGCGGTGACATTATTTACGATCCTTAAGGTTGCAGTGTGAAATCCATGACCTTAGCAGAAACCAGATTGTATAACAGACAGAATACTATAGACATCAATAAAGTTTTCCCAACACTTATGATAAACAGGGCAAGATAGAAATTGGTCTATAACAGCTAGGATCAGCTTGATTTCCCCTTTAAATAAAGGATGCACTGTGGCTGCCTTCCAAGCTCAGGGAACCTCAGAGGGGAGAGACAGGTTAAAAGGGTGAGAGATAAGATCGGCGACGCTAGGAGCTGCAACCTTAAAGAAGAAAGGATCTAAACTATCTGATGCAGATTTTTTTTTTTCGGGGGGGGGTCAAGTTTAAGGAGATCCTTTAGCACCTCAGACTCAGTGACCACCTGCAGGGAGAAGCTGTGTAGTGGGGCAGGGGGGAGAGAGGGAGGAGCAGTCGCAATAGAAGGGCTGGGAGATAAGGAAGTGTTGGATAGGCATTTCTCACATGATCTATTTATCATTTTAGAG
This sequence comes from Oncorhynchus clarkii lewisi, assembly GCF_045791955.1. Taxonomy (NCBI): domain Eukaryota; kingdom Metazoa; phylum Chordata; class Actinopteri; order Salmoniformes; family Salmonidae; genus Oncorhynchus; species Oncorhynchus clarkii. The sequence continues at coordinate 26,255,808 of NC_092159.1, read as the reverse complement.
TTGAAGAACACCCACTACAGACACATGTGATTGTTTGAGTATCTTTATTCATTTTTGTCTCTCAATTTTGTCTCCTATGATCTATTCACTAGGTCCTGCAGTTTGAACTAACCCTGCTGTCACTATTTAGACATTGAGACTACAGTACATATGCATTTGACTGTTGTCGTTTCTTTGTGGGTTTTTGTCTTACACAGTCTAGTACACTTTAGAGTTGAAGAACCCCAACTACTGACATTGTTTGAGCATCTCAAAGACTAAATCCAATGTAGAAATTAAATACTATTTTAGTATTGTAACATGCAGTGGGGAGAATTCTACGTTCCCCGCCAGGAGGACCACACAAGCTTTAGATTGCATTCTGCTAAGGCACTTGTCCTGCTCTACACCGGTCAGCTACATTGCCGAATAGGGTGGGATCCTTTCAATACGCCTATGGGGCCTGGGAATAAAAATGCTCCTAAACAGAAAGGGGAATATAGTTCTATAGTCTCGCAAAGAGGCCCAGGCTTTTGGCATAGATGGTAAAGCACTAATTTCTTGACTGCAACATTGTAAGATTGTGCCCTCCAAGGCACTTGATATACAGTACATTGATTGGTAGGTTACACTATATTTAGATACTTCAAACACTGCCTGAGACACCTTTGCTATTTGTCTACCTAGTCCACAAATGGTGACACACCAATTGGGATGGTGTTCTTTGTTCAAATGTACATTATAGAAAACATGTCTCAAACTCCGTCATGGTTAGCAGAATAATGAATGATTGGCAACATTTTGGCACTGTCAACTTTTAGAACGGTAGTAGGAAAGTTAATAATTTAAACCACCTATAATCACATCCACTGAACATTTAGTATTTCGAACTCAAATATTCATTTACCAACTGCTTTTTCTATAATCGTACAGACTCCTTATCATTCTCCATACCTTATATTCCAATGCATTCAACATTATGCATGCCCACCATGATATTGGGCAGCTGCAGTTTGAGAATTCCTCTGGTTTAGAAATCAAACTCTGCTTATCTTATTGCAGAGCACATTGTCCATCTATTTTTAGAGAACATTGTATTGCAAGAAATTCTACAATTAACAAAAATATAAACGCAACATGCAACAATTTAAACGATTTTACTGAGTTACAGTTCATAGAAGGAAATCAGTCAATTGAAATAAATCCATTAGGCCCTAATCTATAGATTTAATTTCCTCCTCCTCAGACAATTCCGCAGGTGAAGAAGCCAGATGTGGAGATCCTGGGCTGGCGTGGTTACATGAGGTCTGTGGTTGTAAGGCCAGTTGAATGTACTACCAAATTCTATAAAACGATGTTGGAGGTGGCTTATGGTAGAGAAATGAACATTACATTCTCTGGCAACAGCTCTGTTGGACATTCCTGCTGTCAGCATGCCAATTGCACACTCCCTCGAAACTTAAGACATCTGTGGCATTGGGTTGTGTGTCAAAACTGCACATTTGACAGTTTTTAGAGCCTTTTATTGTCCACAGCACAAGGTGCACCTGTGTAATGCTCATATTAATCAGCTTCTTGATATGCCACACCTGTCAGGTGGATGGATTATCTTGGCAAAGGAGAAATGCGCACCAACATTTGAGAGAAATAATATTTTTGTACATATGGAACATTTCAAGGAAATTTTAGTTCAGCTTATGAAACATGGGACCAACACTTTACATGTCGCGTTTATTTTTTTGTTCAGTATACAGTGTATTCAGTATTCAGTGTATTGAATTTTCCACATTTTGTTGCATTAGACTTATTCTAAAATGTATATAATTGTTTTTATTTACTCATCAATCTATACACAATACCACATAATGACAAAGCAAAAACAAGTTTTAGAAATGTTTACAAATGTATAAAATAAACTGAAATATCACACTTACGTAAGTATTCAGAACCTTTACTCAGTAATTTATTGAAGAACCTTTGGCTGCGATTACAGCCTCGATTCTTCTTGGGTATGACACTACAAGCTTAGCACACCTGTATTTGGGGAGTTTTTCCCATTCTTCTCTACAGATCCTCTCAAGCTCTGTCAGGTTGGATGGGGAGCGTCGCTGCACAGCTATTTTCTGGTCTCTTTAGAGATGTTTGAATGGGCTCTGGCTGGGCCTCTCAAGGACATTCAGAGACTTGTCCCGATGCCACTCCTGCATTGTCTTGGCTGTGGCTTAGGGTCATTGTCCTGTTGGTCCTGAGCGCTCTGGAGCAGATTTTCATCAAGGATCTCTGTACTTTGTGCCGTTCATCTTTCCCTCGATCCTGACTAGTCTCCCAGTCCCTGCCGCTGAAAAACAGCCCCACAGCATGATGCTGCCACCACCATGATTCACCGTAGGGATGGTGCCAAGTTTCTTCCAGATGTGATGCTTGGCATTCAGGCCAAAGAGTTCAATCTTGGTTTCATCAGACCAGAGAATCTTGTTTCTCCTTTTGGTGCTTTTTGGCAAACTCCAAGAGGCTGTCATGTTTCTTTTACTGAGTGGCTGCCGTCTGGCCATTTTACCATAAGCCCTGATTGGTGGAGTGCTGCAAAGAAGATTGTCCTTCTGGAAGTTTACCCCATCTCCACAGAGGAACTCTGGAGCACTGTCAGAGTGACCAAAGCCTTTCTTCCACGATTGCTCAGTTTAGCTGGGTGGCCTTGGTGCTTCCAAATTTCTTCCATTTAAGACTCATGGAGACCTATCTGATTGAAGCCTTCCCTATATCTGTGCCTCGACACAATCCTGTCTACTGACAACTCCTTCGACCTCATGAATTGGTTTTTGCTCTGACATGCACTGTCAACTGTGGGACCTTATATAGACTGTCCTTAGTAAATCATGTCCAATCAATTGAATTTCCCACAGGCGGACTCCAATCAAGTTGTAGAAACATCTTAAGGATGATCAATGGAAACAGGATGCACCTGAGCTAAATTTTTAGTATTTTAGCAAAGGGTCTGAATACTTACAGTGGGGAGAACAAATGTTTGATGCACTGCCGATTTTGCAGGCTTTCCTACTTACAAAGCATGTAGAGGTCTGTAATTTTTATCATAGGTTCACTTCAACTGTGAGAGACGGAATCTAAAACAAAAATCCAGAAAATCACATTGTATGATTTTTACATGCTTTGTAGGTAGACAAACCTGCAAAATCGGCAGTGTATCAAATACTTGTTCTCCCCACTGTATGTAAATAAGGTATTGCTGTACTTTATTTTTAATACATTTGTAAAAATTTCTAAAACCTTTTTTTCGCTTTGTCATTATGGGGAATTTTGTGTAGATCATTTATATATTTTTAATACATTTTAGAATAAGGCTTTAACGTAACAAAATGTGAAAAAGTCAAGGGGTCTGAATACTTTCCGAATGCACTGTATATATGTAGTCTGTGCCATATGTATTGGTTAATATGCTTATGCAGCTGTCATTTTTAAAACTCCATTCTAGCGTACATGACACACACATCTTTCTATCACATGCTTTTATTTGGGTTTCCATAAAAAGTATATGATTTAAGTTTTTTTTAAAGCCTTCAGCTAGTTACTTGAAATGAGAATTATAACCATGCCATGCTAACAGAAATGTATTTCACTAACAGAGAGAGAGCTATTGAAACACTCATTTGCATTTACAGTAGCTGACTAGGCTAGTCAAACTGTAACATTGGATAGCTTTCAACAAATAGGCTAAATGGTCTCTCTTCATATGATCAAAAAAATCGTATTGCATACTGCATATTTCAAGTGCAATCGAAAACAGATACAGTATGTACAGTTGAAGTTGGAAGTTTACATACACCTTCGCCAAATACATTTAAACTCAGTTTTTCACAATTCATGACATTTAATCCTAGTAAAAATTCCCTGTTTTAGGTTAGTTAGGATCACCACTTTATTTTAAGAATGTGAAAAGTCCGAATAATAGTTGAGAGTGAATAATTTCAGATTTTCTTTATTTCATCACGATCCCAGTGGGTCAGAAGTTTACATACACTCAATTAGAATTTGGTAGCATTGCCTTGAAATTGTTTAACTTGGGTAAAACGTTTTGGATAGCCTTCCACAAGCTTCCCACAATAAGTAGGGTGAATTTTGGCCCATTCCTCCTGACAGAGCTGGTGTAACTGAGTCAGGTTTGTAGGCCTCCTTGCTCGCACACGCTTTTTCAGGTCTGCCCACACATTGTCTATAGGATTGAGGTCAGGGCTTTGTGATGGCCACTCCAATACCTTGACTTTGTTGTCCTTAAGTAATTTTTCAACAACTTTGGAAGTATGCTTGGGGTCATTGTCCATTTGGAAGACCCATTTGTGACCAAGCTTTAACTTCCTGACTAATGTCTTGAGATGTTACTTCAATATAGCCACATCATTTTCCATCCTCATGATGACATCTATTTTGTGAAGTGCATCAGTCCCTCCTGCAGCAAAGCACCTCCACAAAATGATGCTGCCACCCCCGTGCTTCACGGTTGGGATGGTGTTCTTCAGCTTGCAATCCTCCCCCATTAACCTCCAAACACAACGATGGCCATTATGGCCAAACAGTTCTATTTTTGTTTCATCAGACCAGAGGACATTTCTCCAAAAAGTACAATCTTTGTCCCCATGTGCAGTTGCAAACCGTAGTCTGCCTTTTTATGGTGGTTTTGGAGCAGTTGCTTCTTCCTTGCTGAGCAGCGTTTCAGGTTATGTTGATATAGGACTCGTTTTACTGTGGATATAGATACTTTGGTACCTGTTTCCTCCAGCATCTTCACAAGGTCCTTTGCTGTTGTTCTGGGATTGATTTGCACTTTTCACACCAAAGTACGTTCATCTCTAGAAGACAGAATGCGTCTCATTCCTGAGCGGTATGACGACTGCGTGGTCCCATGGTGTTTCTACTTGCATACTATTGTTTGTACAGATGAACGTGGTACCTTCAGGCATTTGGAAATTGCTCCCAAGGATGAACCAGACTTGTGGAGGTCTACAATTTTTTTTCTAAGGACTTGGCTGATTTCTTTTGATTTTCTCATGATGTCAAGCAAAGAGGCACTGAGTTTGAAGGTAGGCCTTGAAATACGTACACAGGTACACCTCCAATTTACTCAAATTATGTCAATTAGCCTATCAGAAGCTTCTAAAGCCATGACATCATTTTCGGGAATTTTCCATACTGTTTACAGGCACAGTCAATTTAGTGTATGTGAACTTCTGACCAACTGGAATTGTGATACAGTGAAGTGAAATAATATGTCTGTTAACAATTGTTGGAAAAATGACTTCCGACTTCAACTGTATTTTATTTCAGTCTTTGGGAGCTAGGTATATCTGTACACTTTCATCAGACAGCAGCTCGCGTTTTCACAATAGGCTGTGTTTACATCGTAGATAGAAGCAGGCCATTGGCTGCCCTCATTACGAGGGGTATGTACGGGAGTTTTGATTGGTTCCAAGTTTAGCCGTTTTCAAATTTTCCTGAGCAGATATACTTTTTTGAGAAAATGTGCAATAATTGAAGGTGCCAACTAATTTTAGAGTCATCATAATAATGTTTTACTGTCATATACAAAAAATCTGCTCCTTCCTCAAAGCTTCACTCAGCTTCACTATTTTCACCAAAGGCCCACCACCCATCGAGCAAAGATGTCTTGACTGGGAGAGATGTGGCGTGGGAGTTGAAGTGAATGAAGTTTTGGCTGAGAATCAGCCATGTAATCAGCAATATTTTGCGTTATGGTTTTCATATTATCACGAACAAGGTATTAGGGTAGTGAATGGATTTTGTCTTGAGCTGTAGCTAGCAAGGAAAGTTAGCCTACAAAGCTGGAAGCTACCAGTATCATCTTGCATTGTAGTGTTCTAACTTGTACTGGACATTGTTTTGGAAACAGTAATTAGCAGTTTCAACATTTCTACATGCCATGTTGCATTATTCAAGTGTGTTAACTTCTGAGCAGCATAAGTGGTGATGCAGCCCAGAGTTCAGTGGTTCCTCATGGCAGGCTAGAGCTAGCATTGAGTAAGTGGTGAAGTCATAAGGACATCGGCTGCGCTGATAGACAGTCTTGATCCTCTCTTAATCAATACACGCAAGACACATTTACCAAACTGTTTTTCATGTTCTAGTATCAAGAAAGTACAGACGTTTTGGTATTCCGTGCAACACTAGTGTGTGTGTGTGTGTGTGTGTGTGTGTGTGTGTGTGTTTGTGTATCCATCCATCTTGTGTGTTTGTGCATGTGTATATGTTTGTATGTGCGTATCAATGCATGCATCTGTGTGTACAGCAGGACTATCACTTGGCCGTGGGGCGTGCCAGGCCTGGAGGATCATGGGAAGCATTGTGAACTCGGGATGATTCAATTAAACACTGTAAATAATTGAGCTAATGGAGAAATTCTAGCCAGCGACCGCATGGGAGAGCTGACATCATGAGGTAAAGAGAAACCATACACCCCCTCCAACCGGAGACATAGCTGTCTGTTTCCAGATCAAAGCACCTGATCTGATTACTCAAACACACACACATGTACACAGTGGTATATCCCCATCCCAAGTCAAAATAAAAGTAAAAGGACAGTGTACGGTCGGACTACCCTGACTGAAATAGCAGGGTTTATTTCGGGACCTGTACAAAGGGCAGGTCAGGCTCCAGGGATAGAACTCGCTGATCCTCACAAACAACATGAAACCCTAACATGAAACCCCATATCAATACATGATTTTACATAATCTTGATGAAAAGCCTGACATTTTTTGTCTCTTCTCTCATCCAAATGATTTAAGGTCATATAATATATGATATGGCGCCGGAGGAGATGGCTGCCGTTTTACGATCTTCTAACCAATTGTGTGTGTTTTTTCGCATTATTTGTAACTTATTTTGTACATAATGTTTCTGCCACCGTGTGTTATGACCGAAAAGAGCTTCTAGATATCAGGACAGCGATTACTCACCCCGTACTGGAGGAATACTTTTTAGAATGGGAAGAATTTACTTCAGATGCCCGACAAGGCCCTCATCCCCGTCATTCGCAGGAGAAAGAGACAAAGATATCGGGATGCAGGTCTGGGTGCCTTGTAAGGATCTGACGGCGAACAGGTAATCTCCCTTCACCGTCAGTCCTATTTGCCAACGTACAATCAATGGAAAATAAAATAGACGAATGATCACGTATATCCTACCAACGGGACATTAAAAACTGTAATGTCTTATGTTTCACTGAGTCGTGGCTGAACGACGACATGAATAACAAACAGCTGGCGGGCTTTAAGCTTTTCGGCAGGATAGAGCAGCGGCCTCTGGTAAGACAAGGGGTGGCTGTCTATGTATATTTATAAACAACAGCTAGTGCACAAAATCTAAGTTTTGAGGTTTGAGAAATCCAAGTCTTGAGGTTTTGCTCGCCTGAGGTAGAGAATCTCATGATAAACCGAAGACCACACTATTTACCAAGAGAGTTTTCATCGATATTCTTCGTAGCTGTCTATTTACCACCACAAACCAATGCTGGCACTAAGATCGCACTCAATGACCTGTATACGGCCATAAGCGAACAGGAAAACACTCACCAGAGGCGGCACTCCTAGTTTCTGGGGACTAGGGGTAGGTAGCTTAGTGGTTAGAGCGTTGGGCCAGTAACCGGAAGGTTGCTGGATCGAATCCCAGAGCTGACAAGGTAAACGTATTTTGTTCTGCCCCTCAACAAAGCAGTTAACCCACTGTTCCCCGGTAGGCTGTCATTGTAAATAAGAATTTATTCTTAATACTGACTAGTTAAATAAAGGTTACATTCTAAAACATTTTTAAAAATGAATGCAGGGAAACTTAAATCCGTTTGCCTCATTTCTACCAGCATGTTAAATGTGCAACCAGAGGGGAAAAAACTCTAGACCACCTGTACTCCACACACAGAGACGTGTACAAAGCTCTCCCTCACCCTCCATTTGGCAAATCTGACCACAACTCTATCCTCCTGATTCCTGCTTACAAGCAAAAACTAAAGCAAGTAGCACCAGTGACTCGGTCCATAAGAAAGTGGTCAGATGAAGCAGATGCTAAGCTACAGGACTGTTTTGCTAGCACAGACTGGAATATGTTCCGGGATTCTTCCGATGGCATTGAGGAGTACACCACATCAGTCACTGGCTTCATCAATAAGTGCATTGATGACGTCGTCCCCACAGTGACCGTATGTACATACCCCAACCAGAAGCCATGGATTACAGGCAACATCGACACTGATCTAAAGGGTAGAGCTGGGACTCTAACCAGAAAGCATTAAAAAAATCCCGCTATTACCTCAGACGAACCATCAAACAGGCAAAGCGTCAATATAGGACTAAGATCGAATCGTACTACACTGGCTATTACAGACTACAACGGGAAGCACAGTGGTGAGCTGCCCAGTGACACGAGCCTACCAGACGAGCTGAATTACTTCTATGCTCGCTTCGAGGCAAGTAACACTGAAACATGCATGAGAGCATCAGCTGTTTTGGATGACTGTGTGATCACGCTCTCCGTAGCCGATGTGAGCAAGACCTTCAAACAGGTCAACATTCACAAGGCCGCAGGGCCAGACGGATTATCAGGACGTGTATTCCAAGCATGCGCTGACCAACTGGCAAGTGTCTTCACTGACATTTTCAACCTGTCCCTGACTGAGTCTGTAATACCAACATGTTTCAAGCAGACCATCATAGTCCCTGTGCCCAAAAACACTAAGGTAACCTGTCTAAATGACTACCGACCCGTAGCACTCGCGCCTGCATCCAGAAAGTGCTTTGAAAGGCTGGTCATGGCTCACATAAATACCACTATCTCAGAAACCCTAGACCCATTCCAATTCGCATACCGCTCCAACAGGTCCACAGATGATGCAATCTCTATTGCACTCAACACTGCCCTTTCCCACCTGGACAAAAGGAACACATATGTGAGAATGCTATTCATTGACAACAGCTCAGCAGTCAAGACCATAGTGCCCTCAAACCTCACTAAACTAAGGTTCCTGGGATTAAACATCTCCCTCTGCAACGGGATCCTGGACTTCCTGACAGGCCATCCCCCAGGTGGTAAGGGTAGGTAACAGCACATCCGCCACACTGATCCTCAACAAGGGGGTATCTCAGGGGTGCGTTCTCAGTCCCCTCCTGTACTCCCTGTTCACTCATGACTGCATGGGCCAGTCACGACTCCAACACCATCATTAAGTTTGCTGATGACACAACAGTGGTAGGCCTGATCCCTGACAACAATGAGACAGCCTATAGGGAGGAGGTCAGAGACCTGGCCATGTGGTGCAAGGACAACAACCTCTCCCTCAATGTGATCAAGACAAAGGACATGATTGTGGACTACAGAAAAAGGAGGACCGAGCACGCCCCCATTCTCATCGACGGGGCTGTAGAGGAGCAGGTTGAGAGCTTCAAGTTCCCTGTTGTCGACATCACCAACAAACTATCATGGTCCGAACACACTAAGACAGTCGTGAAGAGGGCACAACAAAACCTATTCCCCCTCAGGAGACTGAAAAGATTTGGCATGGGTTCTCAGACCCTCAAAAGGTTTTACAGCTGCACCATCGAGAGCATCCTGATGGGTTGCATCACTGCCTGGTATGGCAAGTGCTCGGCCTCCGACCGCAAGACACTACAGAGGGTAGTGCGTACGTCCCAGTACATCACTGGGGTCAAGCTTCCTGCCATCCAGGACCTCTATACCAGGCGGTGTCTTAGGAAGGCCCTAAAAATTGGCAAAGACTCCAGCCACCCTAGTCATAGACTGACTCTCTGCTACCGCATGGCAAGCGATACCGGTGCCCCAAGTCTAGGTCCAAAAGGCTTCTTAACAGCTTCTACCCCCCCAAGCCATAAGACTCCTGAACAGCTAATCAAAGGGCTATCCAGACCCCTCTTTTACTCTGCTGCTACTCTCTGTTTATTATCTATGTGTAGTCACTTTAACTCTACCTACATGTACATATTACCTCAATTACCTCGACTAACCGGTGCCCCCTCACATTGACTCTGTACCGGTACACCCTGTATATAGCCTCGCCATTGTTATTTTACTGCTGCTCTTTAATTATTTGATACTTACATTTTTTATTTTACTTTTTACTTCTTAAAGCATTGTTGGTTAAGGGCTTGTAAGTAAGCATTTCATTGTCAGGTTTATACCTGTTGTATTCATGTGACAAGTAAAATTTGATTTGATTTTTGATATGATATAGTTGTAAATATTAAATCCAACTATTTCCCAGAAATCTAAAAGCATTGGATTGATGGAGGCATGGGCTAGAGCAGGTGTATAAAACAAATGTTGCCCTGGGGGCCACATTCGGTTTTCACTGAGGTCAGGAGGGCCGCATTTAAAATGTATTATATTTCCTTACTGCTGGAAAAAAATTGTCTATCCATTGCTTTTTGAATTTTTGATACTCCCTGACTGTCTAGCTTTCAGTTTGATGACTGTTAGCAAACTAAACAGAGTGAAGAGTCTATAAAATGCTAGTCCATTATCTTTTCTACCCAGTTTTGAATCGGTTTTAGTCATTTCAATGTCGATTGAAACCCCCGCAAAGTAAAAAAAAGGGTATTTTACTCAAGCCAATCCCGGGATAGATTGGGTTTACATTTTTCGAACATACATTCCATCTGAAATGCCCCTTCTTTTTTTTTCTCCTCCCCGGACGGCGCACATGTGATGTGGGAAGGGGTGGCCCGGTCATCTGGAATCCACCGAAGCTCCCCTTTAAGTCTGGGGTAACCACCAGAGCCCTCCTTTAATGCGGTGGGAAATCATTGCCATGTGCTAACGGGAGGTCGGAGGGCACGGAAAATGTTAACTCACTTGAGGCGGCCTTGAGGAAAGGATAGAGAGATGGTGGAGGGAGGGAGTGATAGGGGTGACTGTCTGAGAACTGTTTTGTGGAGGAGGGGATGTAAGTGGAAGGGGAATGCGGTTGAGGGGGCACAGCTTTTCTGGGATGTAGAAGTCAACCAATATTGTGACAGTCAAATGAAAGGTGTCAAGATCAAAAGAGAGGCGGACGAGTCAAATTGTTTTTTTTCTTTTTTTTGCGCACTCACTGGCTGGTGGTGCCCCTTTCAAAAAAAGGTCACTGTCCCAACCTTAAAGTAGGTCTACCTCCTTGGTATGTACTCTACACCTCTTAAGCTCTCTCTTCTTTTCTTCTCCCACTTTTTCACAGGAGTGCCATTATGCTCCCATAAGGCCTCTTTTCTTTTCTTCCCCAATGATCCCGATAAATCAGGGAGGGAGGTTAGGGGGTCAGACTCCGACATTCCTGGGCCCCTGGTTAACCCCTCTATTCTACCCACCTCCCCCTATCACTTCATTGCTACATATCCCAAGCTATGACTGGGCTATTACACATGTTAGACATATACATTCATTTCTATTGGCCACATATGTAGCCTGATGACCCATTTTTATCGGCCATAGGTGGACGCTATTGCTCACATATCACTCTGAATCGAATCATGTCTACACTATTCTGAATCATGTCTACACTATTCTGAATCATGTCTACACTATTCTGAATCATGTCTACACTATTCTGAATCATACTTATGGGTACGTTAAAATTACCTTGCATGCTGAAGGGGGGGGGTCCGAAATATCCTTTTGCAACCTTATACTACAAACCAGTGGCGGATTTAGGTATAGGCGACATGGGCAGGTGACATGGGCTGCCCAGGGCGGTGTCTTGCACGGGTCGCCCGCACAAAAACAATCTAAATGGTGGCATTTGCGCCATCGGTTTTCTATCGCTCATTTGCACGTCACGTCAATGATATCATGTCACCGTGTGGGACTGTGGGTCAATTAACCTTGTCGGAGAGGGCGCCCTGATTCTAGATTGTGAGCTAGGCAGGTCTGGGAAGGTCTCCCACTCAGAAGTACGAGATGGGGAGGGGTGCGAGGGTAGGTTGACCTCAGGTCTCCCCACTGGAAGCCCGAGGTAGGGGGAGCGGGGGAATCTTTCAAATAGTGGACCTCTAACTTTATACAGTACCAATGCAGTTAGTAAAATCAGTCACACTACGAAATACTGTGAATAATATATAGTTTCACAGACATATTGTAGCATTTTTTTCTGGTTTGTGCAAAATCATTAAGAATAATATAAAACCAATCTGCACACCACCAAGGTGAATTGAATTAGTCTTGACAGTGTTGGGGGATGGGTAATGTTTTGATGCTCGAGTGCCAAATCAACACAAATTTGTTTCTATTTGGTTCACCCAGGAAGCCATACAAGCTAGAACCGCCACGGCTACGAACCATGTAAAAGCTTTGCATTCCTGTCACCAGGAAATGGTAAGGTAAACAACATTATATGAACCCAAGCAATATGGCCGCTTCCGTCACTACACAGCCACAACCATGTTTACATTTTTCCCCCTGCCACTGAATCCCACAGAAATCAAATGCGAAAAACAGTTGCTGGGGAATCCAAACAACAGCTTGGCCTGTGTGTTGAGAAAGCCCAGAGGTCCGTCATCATTTCCTGAATAGAGCCCCTCTTTAACACCCCTCTAGCACTCCTCCCCCTCCTTTCTCCTGGTACAGTGTGCTAAACTAAAGGCAGCGTGTCTGGCTACATCATTGACGACGGGAAACTCCGCTAAAAGCTCACAGACAACCTCATTAATCCCCCCCAAATACTTATCCCAGAGGAGTGCAGAGATTCGCTGCATGTCACTGCACGGTGGGTATCCCATGACGACGCTAAGGCCCACTCTGGCTTTAAATATTAATCTCCTGATCCGTCTGCTTGTTTGTTTGGTTTTACCCACCTCCAGGCAGGCTGGGACAAGCCACCTTTTCAACCAGACTGCTACCTGCCAAGCTGCCCGGCACACTTCCTCCTCTTGTGCCCGAATTATTTCCTTTTGTTTGATGCCTTCTCGACACATAGAGAAGTAGAACATTTGTGGACAAAACATTTGTTGGATGTTGACCTATACTCAGTATTCTCACCACAAAGCAAAGCAGATCTGGCGGATGACCAAACAACAACAAAAATAATATGTTCAACCACTAAGACAAAAATAACACTCTCGCTACATTATATAGCGACAACACGATAGCTATACTTCAAAGACGAGTGGGACCTCCGAGGCCAATTGGTATGCTGAGAGAAGAGCCTCCATGTAAATGGATGTCTATCTCTTTCAAAGAGGGTCTAATCATCAGAGACATCTAAGGCGGAGGCGTCACACTGAGCTGCCATCCCCAGCCATCTGGACAGACAGCGGACGCTGCCAAGGCCTTCCTACGGTTGTGCTTGGCCAGGCAGCCGTGATGGCAGAGAGACGATATAGCTAGCTAGCTTTCTAACCAGGCTACAGCAGACAGGGACGCTATAGGTAGCTAGCACTACTAACCAGATGCCGCAGAATAGGGCTAGGGGTAGATGTATGTTGCCACCCAAGAGCAGATCTAGGAACAATTTACCAGGACTCAATCTTTGATCTTACCATAGGAGATGGTTCTCTTAAGCATAGATCAGTGCTAACAAGAACTCTCTCCCTATAGCTCCTGCAGCATGCTGTTATGGAATTGAGAGCCAAGAAAACAAACAAACATACACAGATTAACACTGAAAGTAGGTTTATAGGTTGAGATGTGCTTGATGGCAATTCCCCGAATGTAAGAATCTGTATTTTGTACTAAACTGCAGCAATGACAGAAAAGCATCTGCTGTATACAATTAATACAATCCTGTAGAGTTAGCAAAACTAACTTCCAAAGCCTTGTTTTGTCCACTCTTAAACTTCCCACTGGGCAAAAACGGGTTGAATCAACGTTGTTTTCAAGTCATTTCAATCCAAAAAAAGTCACTGTGATGATGTTGAATCAAGATGGAAAACTGATTGGATTTGAAAAAAAGTCATCAACTTAAGGGAATTTACTATTTTTTTCCACCCAACTTTTGTTGATTTCATGTTAGTTGACAACTCAACCAAATGTAAATCGAAACTAGACATTGAACTAACGTCTGTGCCCAGTGGGTTGTGTGTATTGATATAACTTATTCATCGAATACTACTTTTTTTGTGTCATTCACCCATTACTTCAGCTGAAAGTTATCTTGTTTTGGGAGTGTGTGTGTTTCTCTGAGTGTGGGTGTGTGTTAGTGTTTGAGTGAGCGAGTGTGTTTTTCTGTGTGTGTGGTGGTGCTGTGAATGTTGTGCTGGAGCAGCAGCTACCCCTATTGACAGCTGAAGGGTGATGGACTGTCTGCCTCGGCTCAGCAACCTCTTCTCTTTCTCACCATGCCAAATAGCTCCCTCTATCTTCCACTCTTTTATCAAATCCCTCTATTCCTCCTTGGCTCCATAACAGCTCAAACCCTAAACTATATCTCAAGTTCTACAACCAAATGATAATCCAGGAGCTAACTCAGAATATAAAGGTCATTCTAAAATGCTAAATAGCCTGAAAGCTAACTCTTGGTCCTGGAGCTAACTCGGCTAACTTTTGGAGATAAAATGGTAGCCAACTCTCACTAGCCAGAACTCTGTTGCACTCATATCCGTCCAGAGATTCCACTCACCCAGAATGGTGGAGGGAAAGGGAAGGAAACTGGCTGGAGCTGTAGCCAGCCGCCTCCGCCAGCGCTTACTTTCCCCTTACTGACCCCAGAGGGAGGGAGTGGTGATTTCAACATGGAGGACTAGTTGGAGCACTGCAGGGAGGGAGAAATGGTTCACTTACAGCCGCCGATAAAACCTCCACCGCCTATGCCGATGCCAAGAGCTGAAGAGAGAGCTAGCTAATGGGGTCCTGGGGCGCAACGCCATGCTAACACAAGCGGTCCTCTTTACCTCTCTCTCTCTCCCTTCCTTCCCTCTCTCTCACTTTCCATTCCTTTTCAGTCAGCACTCTCTCCCCCATTCAGACAACCTAAACAGAAAAGTCTCTCTCTTCCCCACTTGGCTCAGAGACTTGGCAAGCCTGCCATCCTCCCTCCTCCCTCCATTCCTGGTTCCACTATGTGTTTCTCCCTTGAAAACACATCTAATGACATAGCCTTTGGAATGGGGAGAGCACAGGGTTCATGGAAAATACAGGGTAGGCCTGCCATATCCAGTTTTATGGGACGTTCCTGGGCCGGGATTCAAAACGTTCTATATTTTATTCCAAGAGGATTTTTTTCAGTTCCTGTCTCCTGGCCTGTATCTCTGCTGCTGGAGCCAGGGCTGCCAAGACACACAGAAAAGCAGCTGCAGCCAGGGTAAAAATAATTACTTCTCTGTTGGTCCCTGCAAGCTTTCCTTCACTGGAGCCCTTGTGCAAATCTCCACTCAAAAACACTTGCTTGGTGTGTGTGTGTGTGTGTCTGCCTTATTCAGCTGCTCTGAAATAAAAAATAAATACAAATCCTGTCATGTTTGAACAGCTTCCCCCCCCCCCCCATCTTATCTCTCTCCGCCACTTTGGGGAATACCAACAGTGTTGCCATAGTTACCTCTCTGGTCTGAAACCATGACAACGGAGGAGTACGAGCATCATTCCAAGGAAGATGACAGGCAAGAAGAGGATAATTGCTTTTGCACTCACATACGCAGGTCGCCGTGCCAGGTTTTACAGTAAATGTGCAGAGTCAGCATGGGTGTGAATGTCATATAGCGATGAGCTCACCGTGCAGCATCATGCACACTAATTGGATTAGGAGCCCAAGCATGCTAATTACCTAGCCTTTATGGAGCATGCTTAATTAATTTAATAGTGCTATGTGCACAGTCAATAAAGGTACACAGTGAGGCTCGTATACTGCACAATAAGCAACTGCAGGGTGTCTCCTGTCTTATTGCCAACCTTAGCACACCCAGGAGAACAGTAAAAGTTATACCCATATAAATGGTTTTAAGAGAGATATGTAGGAATCAGTCGGTAAAGCATCCCCATTGGTTGGTTCTCTTTATAAACCCTAAAGTCTTAGTAGAATTATGTATCTTATTGATAGATAGTTTTGCAACAACCATTATTTGTACAACATCCCTAAACATGTGTGTGTGTGTGTGTGTGTGATGTGTGTGTCATGGTCTTTCTGTCCAAACCTCCAACCCACATCGACATAAGGACATGAGATCTGTCTGAGTCCCAGCAAATGACAAGAGTACTTGTTTCCTAGGGAATTGCTACAGACATGTATAATGTGGCCTGGGATGACGGCATGGATTAGGAGACCTCCGAACACACAAGCACTGGGATCACATACAGTAGGGCTTCCAAAGCAGCTTCCAGGAACGATTGAGTAATGGTAATAATAACCCACCGCCGCGAGACGATGAGCCTCTGGCTAAGCCGCGACACGTCAAGCCCGGGCACTGGCGGAGCTAGATGTCCCTGAGGGGTGAATTCTTCGCCAGACCCTCAGCCAGCTGCATGCCAGGTGCGAGCTGCTAAGCCGCTGGCGAGAGAGACGACAGGGCAGACGGGTAATCCTCCTACCATGTAAATTGTCCACAGACAAGTGTACACATGCACGCACATACACACACATGCCAGTGGAGGCTGCTGAGGGAAGGACGGCTCACTCCATTCTGGCCATTATTATGAATCATCCTCCCCTCAGCAGCCTCCACTGATACATGCACACACACACACATAAGTATGAAGAAGTACACATGCAATGCATGCTCACATACACACACTCATAGAGACATAAGTACGGGTATGAAGGTGTACACACACTTGTTCAAACACACACTTGTACAAACACACACGCACGCACGCACACAACCACACACCCACACACCCACACACCCACAGCTTAACTGGAAACCCCCTCAAAAGCACACACACTCTTCCAAAATCCTGTCAACTGGCGACGTGTGGTCAATGACGCAAATCTCTAAGGTTCAGTTATTCCTTTATTAAACTGTAACAACAACAACCAGCCACAGAAATGGTGTAAGGGTGCAGAACGACTCAGTTGCCATTTAAAGGCAAAGGTGCACGCAATACCAGACACAGTCTGGTGATGATATAATCCATGTAAGGATGTGCATGCCTGATGGTTTGTATTACTGCAGGTCTGAGCATGTGCCCTCAGAAGCCTAATAGTCAAGGTGGTACATTTTTGCAGCAGCCTGGTCTTGCACATGTAATGCAGCTGACCATCTGTTCTGTTGAGCAGCACTTCTAGGGATTAGCTATCATCTGGGAGATGAAAAGTGCAAACTAAGGCCAGACAGGCATAGGAGCAAGGCTCAGTGCAACTGGCATCATTTTTCGTAAATTAATTGGTCATAGCGAAAGCAAAAATGTACATGTTGTCTTACTAGTCTAAATGATTGTGCCACACCATGTAGCCTACTGTTCAATATTTCACTTGGCCATTGTTTGCTGCTGTGTAGTCTACCCCAGATTAGTCAAAATACCTATAGTCGTAGCTGAATTGTTTCTATTTTTCTTACTCTGGAGAAAATACTGTTTAATTGTATCAAATGTAATCATTAGCCTGCTGCTTCTTTTTTTGATGAATTGCTACTGCTCCCTTGTGGCACTAACATTTCAATGCGACCCAATACTACTTACATTGATTTAAAGAAATCCTAACACATCCCCCCCATCTGGGTTCAACATACAACACGTTATATTCAATCAAATGCATACGCTATCGGTGATATCATGTGATTGGGAATTAAATGTGTATTATTTTCGATCGGGCGTTCAATGCGGACACCCTAGCTGTCAAATTAGTCAGCGGTCCTACTGGTCCTTTTTGCTGCGAACTTGTGCCTGTGTGAGGTCATGTACCACCTTTGATATAAGCCAAAATTGAAATATTCTCTTTGTTAACATAGAAATATCAACCATTTCGGAAGTGATGATGGGCGGTAAATCGAGCACAATAGCCGCCGGTGTTTGCGGGGCTCTGTTCGTTGGCTACTGCATCTACTTCGACAGGAAAAGACGGAGTGACCCCAACTTCAAGAACAGGCTACGAGAACGTGAGTGTTGTCCACGTCCTTTGCAACCCGCTCCGGTCTCTGTTTGGGAGACCTGAGGTGCAACAAAATGCCCGAGCCAGGCCGAACTCGTTTAACTATTCCCAATTGGCGAAGTATAGAAGCTTGCATGGTTACGTTAATGGTTTGTGCATTAGATCTGACTCATTAATTGTCAGCGCACTGCTAACCCCAAAAGTCCTGCACATAACTAGCCAGTGCTAACCTAGCTAGCGCATAGCAACTCAACTCTGTTCTCTTATAGAGTTGAGCGTTTCTCTGCTAACTACCTCCTTTATCATGTATTAATGTACTTCCTACTCACTCACAACAAGCGTTCTGTTAGTTGAATTCAGACATTGAAAGATGCACCTACCCTGATTCATTCATTGATGGTGTGTTTTGAACTGTTATGTAATCTAAACCAACCATTCTAGGCTACTAGCCATATCAGACATAGAGCTTGCCAAGCAGCCAAAATCCATCTTTCATACTGTAGCCCAGCTACAATTGTAGTCTAGTTAATGTGGAACTGGAATGTGATCTGTATAGGATTTTCATTGTGACATGCATCCATATGTGTATTCTAATGGTATCCTGTATTAGAGCAACCTGGATATCCCTTGTCGGTATGAAGAAGCTGATAATGCGCCTACAGAGCATTAGACTGCAAACTTTAATGATGAGACTGCATAACTCATAAGGGGATATAAAATAAATACACCTCCACACACTACATAATGGCAGTTCTGCCTTGTCTTCTGCCCAGAATCCCTCACTATAATACAGGAGCCAATTAGAATACACATATGGATGCATGTCACAATAAAAATCCTATACAGATCACATTCCAGTCCCACATTAACTAGACTACGATTGTAGCTGGGCTACAGTATGAAAGATGGATTTTGGCTGTCAGCTGGCCACAATGCTTTATACACCTGCTTTACTGCAATTAAATGAGCCATGTTCCTCTGTTAGCCTTTTTTAAATTTACCTTCCACTCTGGTAGTTAATCACTCTTATCAGAAAAAAATAACTAGGATTGTTTGGTTAGTTGTCACTTGCTATTAAGTATTTCCTGATTCTGACCTGGGTAAACCACTTTATCAAGGGAAGGTGTGTGGATTATTTTGGAGCTTTGTTCAAAGCCGAAGTTGTACTTCAGGGTGTCAATTTAGGATGTTAATGGGACTTCCTTACTGTTCCTAATCATAGTCTTGCATTGTAGGATTGCCTGAGAAACTAAGTTGTCTAAGTACAAACAGGAGCAATCCCCAAAGCTATTTATATTAACAGTGATTGTGTTTACCTCTGCCCAAGGGAGGAGAAATCAGGTGGCTGCAAAACAGGGGTCAGGACTGTCAAAGGTGAGTAAAATCCCCTCAAGGTACTATTTCCATTCTTCCTCAATGAACACACGTCTAAAGAAGTCATGTCTTGTACACTTCAGATGATACCTTGTGGAAAATAATCTCCAATGGCATGTATTGGGACATGTATTGTATGGCATGTATTGTAATCACTGGCATGTATTGGGACACGGCAAGGTGATGGCTGGGTATGACTGATTTGAGACTGGAATTAGTGCATTTATTAAACCTTTTGTCTGTACAGTGGTACCGAATTTCAGTCGGTACCACTGTATAGCTCCCCAATGGAAACAGACCTACTCGACTACACTACACTACACAATCTGTTAATTAAGGCCCACATACTTGACTCGTACAAGAATGGTTCTGTGGCGAAACAAGCCATTGTTTTCTAATGGAGGAAGTGCAAACCCAGCAAGAACTGCTGTGCTGAGCTAGGCGGTGCGTTAAGAGTTCACTTAAATTGAACTCTTACCTTACACCTGACGAAGCCTCGTCGGATTACCCCGACTCATGTGAATAGGCATTTTTCCTGGAGCATAGGCCATCGACAACAGCTTTTCCACCTGCCTATGTTTGAGTTATTTCTTGACCAATGAAAAGAAGTGTGTGTGTTGTGGAACTCTTGCAGCTCCCAGACCTGAAGGATGCTGAGGCGGTTCAGAAGTTCTTCCTGGAAGAGATTCAGCTGGGAGAGGAGCTGTTGGCTCAAGGTAAACCAGTCTTGCTTACATTGACATCACTTAGGCTGTGTGTGACACTCTATTCCCCATATAGGTCTGCTAGTGCACTTTTACCAAGCGATGACCCCATATAGTGCACTACTTTTGAATAAGCGATGACTGCATATTCCCCATATAGTGCACTACTTTGGACCAAAGCATTGACATCCTCCCCCACTACTTTCGACCAGTGCAATGACACCTTGTGCCCCATAATGCACTACCTAATTTACTTTTGACCAGAGTAACGACACTGTTCTCCATATAATGTACTGCTCGTTTTGTCAATCTAAACCTCTTTGCGCTTGGTATTCCGGTATAGGAGATTACGAGAACGGCATCGAGCACCTGACCAACGCCATCGCCGTGTGCGGCCAGCCCCAGCAGCTTCTCCAGGTGCTGCAGCAGACTCTTCCGCCACCAGTCTTCCAGATGCTACTCACCAAACTGCCCACCATCAGCCAGGTACAGTCCTTTTCTCTACTTCAAGGTCATTTAGCAGGCACTCCTACCCTGGGCTGCTTACAGTAAGTGCATACAAGCAAAGAAGCTAATGTATCTAATATGTAGTCAGAACTGCAATCCTATTCAAAATTGAGCTTGTGTAACAACCCCAACACTAACCATCAGCCAGGTATAGTGCGCCTCATACATTTCAGGGTCATTTGCAGTTGCAGGTTCTGAAAAGTTATGTTGCGCTGTGCTATTAGCATAACCATTGCCACAATGTGTGCAACACAGTCTGCTACAGATTTTGTTTTTGACCAAATAACTTTTTAGTGCCCGCATCTGCAGCGGGTACGCTTCTATTCAGAGCAATTTACAGTAAGTGTATTCAAGCAAGAAAGCGGAAACCAACTAGGGCTGGCCAATATGGCCTAAACATTGGTGAGTCACAATATACCTTGATTTTATTTTGAAACATTTTCCCTAAGCTTTGTTGCACAGTTAAAGGTCAATACACCTCAAACAGTCAGCAATAATCTTAACTGAATTCAGGGCTTGTAAAATTATAACTAAGCTAAATATGATCCTTCCACAACCATAAGACTGACTAATAATTTAACTATTTGATTAATAGTTTAACCTTCTTAAAATATATATATAATTGATCTGGCTTTCATGTCTGTCTATGAAATTGCATTTATTTATTTTTTACAAATTTAACCAGAACCATGCACCATGACCAACTTCTTGTAGCAGGCATAATAGAACATTTAACACGGGTCTCGTAAAATCACTCCAGCACAAACCCACGTGCTAGTGAGTAGCCAGCTAATGTTTATTTCAAGTCTGACCAACTTGAATCTATTTGCTAGCCAACAAGGTAGAACAGTTGAACTTATTTAGATATCGAAATCAAGTGGCCTACCTGGATAAACCGATGCTTATTTCTCAGAATGAGAATGAGTTGCCAATTCCTAATGTATTTTTATGCACATTTATAAAAACACACAGACTACACAGCTAGCACACAAGTCTGTGGCTAAAATGCTGCTAGCGGTACTGCGCGTGACAGACCACCATTTTCCACCATCATATTCATTGATACTCATTTTAGTAGGGTCTGCTCTGTACTACATTGAGAGTTGACACATAGAAAGGTTAAGTTCTCGTCTATTTCAGTAAAAGTGTCTTAGCATTTCTGTGTTCCTATGACTGGTTCTGTTGGACCAAACCTCAAATGCTGCAAACAGCGAGTTTAACTTCCTCTATGACAACAAGCAGTTTCTTCCGTCTTTGTTGTGAGGGGCTCGATGTCTGTGTGCTAGTGGGAAGGTGCACAAGGAGCGAAGGAGATGAGACCAAAACGACATAAGCTCATCAAAATAATAAAACCGTAGATTCCTGCGATACAGGCATCTGAACATTTAGCAAAAACAAATTTAGATCTCGCCCAGCCCTAAAACCAGTTGTATTATATGCTAGACAGAAGTACAATTTGATTAAAAAAAACAACAAAAAATGGTCACGTGTTTAACAGATGTTATTGTGGGTGTAGCGAAATGCTTATATAAAAAATACTGCAGCGTTGCCTAGGGATAGAAGCACGGCTGCCCACTATCGGCACCATATTTTTTCAAGAATGAGTTTGGGTAACAAACATGTCTGAGACTGAAACATAGCTCATGACTTTGGTGGAGGTGGATGTGCCTCCGAGTACAGATCCAGCATACTGCTTTTACCTATCAAACCTTGTCAAAAATTACAATGGTCTTTCTAACACGATGAAAGGCACCCACCACACTGTTTAACAATCTGCAGTCCTTTCAGGGGCTGTTGTCTCAACCATAGAGTAGGAGTGCTGATTTTAGGGCCAGTTTTTACCTTGAGTAAGAACATGGACAAAGGGGACCTGAGCCCGTATTCATAAAACATCTGAGTAAGAGAAGATGCTTTTTGAATATGGGCCCTGATCCTAGATCAGCAATTCTACTCTGACTCTTTTATGATTATGGTACGAGATCAACAACGAAGTGGAAACTGGACACATTTTGCATGTTTATGGCTTTAGAATTTGACGTTATTTCCCTCTTTCCTGCAGCGTATTGTGAGCGCACAAGGTAGCTTGAATGAAGAGGACTTAGAATGAGGATCGTCGCTGGAAATTTCCCCTCGGAACCCTCCTATAACAGAGTGCCCCTAGATGCTGATCTTGGGTCAGTTTTGTATTTCCCCCACTAATCGTTAAAGTTAGGATTGGGGAGGGGAAGGTGATCCTAGATCGGTACCTTGGGGAAAGTTAATCCCGGTGCTCCTATAACCAATTTTCTAGACAAGTCAGGATAAGAGGTTAACTTATTTTTAACTCACTTTTTGGAGGATATTGAACATTCTTTCGCTGATGTCCAAATGAAAGAAACATGAACCCGTCCCCCACACGTGTGTTACTATTGGTCGCATCAAATTACCATATCGTGATTTGCAGCAACCAATCAAAAATGCCCATCGGACAGCATTTTTATTGGATTCATATGTAGTTAGAAAAATACATTGTTTTGCTTCTCTTAGTGGTCGGTCTCTGGAAGATGTAGCAAAGCATTTCTCAGCATTTACAATATCATCCCTGCAACCACTCCCACGTTTACACAGCTCTGGGACCATATGTATTAAGCGTCTTGAGTAGGAGTGCTGATCTAGGATCAGGTCCCCCCCTGCCCATGCATTCTTATTCATTGTGATCTAAAAGGGAAATGGATCCTAAAAAAGCATTCCTACTTGAAACATATAGCCCCTGTATTAAAACCTATTTCTACAAACTTCTTAGATCACATGTAGGAACAAGGAAATTGAACGACTGTCTCAATGTTGTTGCTTCATTGTATTTAAGTTATTGTTTTGATTTCAGTCCGACGTGCAGATACTTTAGAAAGTGGTTGAATGTTCTGTTAGGTCATTAAGAGGTTGTTCCTCTTTGTAAGAAATCAAAATAAAAAGGTAAATGACACTTGCTTCTAAAACTTTATTTAGTCTCTCAGATGTCTCTCAGATGTTAATGTCCAGAATAGTTAATGAATGTTTTCCCTACCATTAGGTGGGACGATAGACGTACAGTTGGAAGTTTACATACCGTAGCCAAATACATTTAAAACTGTTTTTCACAATTCCTGACATTTTAATCTTAGTAAAAATTCCCTGTCTTAGTCAGTTAGGATCACCACTTTATTTTAAGAATGTGAAATGTCAGAATAGTCTTATTTCTTTCATAACATTCCTAGTGGGTCAGAAGTTTACATACACTCAATTAGAATTTGGTAGCATTGCCTTAAACAATTTAAACTTGGGTCAAATGTTAGAGGTAGCTTTTCAACAGGCTTCCCACAATAAGTTGGGTGAATTTTGGCCCATTCCTCCTGACAGAGCTGGTGTAACTGAGTCAGATTTGTAGGCCTCCTTGCTCGCACATGCTTTTTCAGTTCTGCCTACAAATGTTCTATAGGATTGAGGTCAGGGCTTTGTGATGGCCACTCCAATACCTTGCCTTTGTTGTCCTTAAGCCATTTTGCCACAACTTTGGAAGTATGCTTGGGGTCGCTGTCCATTTGGAAGACCCATTTGTGACCAAGCTTCAACTTCCTGACTGATGTCTTGAGATGTTGCTTCAATATATCCATATTTTTCCTCCCTCATGATGCCATCTATTTTGTGAAGTGCACCAGTCCTTCCTGCAGCAAAGCACCCCCACAACATGATGCTGCCACCCCTCTGCTTCACGGTTGGAATGAGGTTCTTTGGCTTGCAAGCCTCCCACTTTTTCCTCCAAACAGAACGATGGTCATTATGGCCAAACAGTTGTATTAGACCAGAGGACATTTCTTCAAAAAGTACAATCTTTGTCCCCATGTGCAGTTGAAAACCATAGTCTGGCTTTTGTTATGGCGGTGGAGAAGTGCCTTCTTCCTTGCTGAGGGGCCTTTCAGGTTATGTCGATATAGAACGCGGTACCTTCAGGCATTTGGAAATTGCTCCCAAGGATGAACCAGACTTGTGGAGGTCTACAATTTTTTTTTGAGGTCTTGGCTGATTTTCTTTTGATTTTCCCATGATGTTAAGCAAAGAGGCACCAAGTTTGAAGGTAGGCCTTGAAATACATCCACAGGTACACCTCCAATTGACTCAAATGATGATCAGAAGCTTCTAAAGCCACACAATTTTCTGGAATTTTCCAAGCTGTTTAAAAGGTACAGTCAACTTAGTGTATGTAAACTTCAGGCCCACTGGAATTGTGATACAGTGAAATAATCTCTAAATAATTGCTGGAAAAATTACTTGTGTAAAAGTGATGTTCTAACCGACTTGCCAAAACTATAGTTTGTTAACAAGAAATTAGTGGAGTGGTTGAAAAACGAGTTAATGACTCTAAACTAAGTTGATGTAAACTTCCGACTTCAACTGTACATGTTAATATTTACATACATTGGGTGCGATAGCCCCAACCTAAAAAAAACAACCGTTTCAACTGGAAATGTGGGTAGGCATGGATGTTACGTCAAGAACACTTACACACCATCTCATGATATAGCTCCACTGACATGTTAATTGTACAACACATTTTATCTGCTTTAACATTATCAAATTCATTTACATCCAAAGGCACAAAGCACAGACCATCAAATGTGTACGACCTGATTCATTTTCCTCGGTTTGAGTTTCTTCTTCAGTGCTTTCGCCTTTGCTTTTTTTCTGTTTGGGTCGGCCATCTCACCTTTGAAGGAAGAGGGGCCTGTGGGGGCTTTCGTTGCCTCACCTAGACTTTTCTTGAATGGCTTCCCCATCGATTTGATTTGAGACCCCTTCCCCTGCGGCCTCCCGGAAGACTTGTTTTGGGGACCGCCCTGGCCCGGTCTCTCTTTAAATCCCCCTTTGGTAGGCTCCTTCCCTGCACCCTTAATCTCTCTTTCTTTCCCTCTGGGACCTCTATGCACCACTTTCTTCTTCTCTTTCTCCTTCTTCACTGACCTCTTCACCCGGACCGACCTCCCGAGGAGTTTTGAGCCGTCTAGTTTCAAGGCCAGCTGGACAGCATCGATGCTCTACAACAAAAGCGTTAGCCGTTAGAGGTGATGCAGGTACGGATGGAGGGGGTGTAGTTAGAAAATAAACTGTGTGCTACTGCCGTATGGGACTTGGCCAGCTCAGTAGTGGGAAGACTGCTGAAATGCATACATAACTGCTTCACACACATCTCTGAGCAGGTTGGGTGCGTATGAAATGTGCATTATTTTTCTCACCTGGAATAAGATGTAGCCGAAGCCCTTGCCCATTCCAGAGTTCTTGTCCCGCACCCCCTCCACCTTGCCACACTCCTCAAAGTGCTGTCGCACTGGCAATTCGTTTATATCTGCAAGTTAATACAGTATGAGCCAAAGAACATGCATTTTATTGTTTTCCTTTTGACTGAGACGTTCACAGGAAAGTAAACCCTCTTCTAGTTACTCACCGAATTGTACAGTGCCTTGCGAAAGTATTCGGCCCCCTTGAACTTTGCGACCTTTTGCCACATTTCAGGCTTCAAACATAAAGATATAAAACTGTATTTTTTTGTGAAGAATCAACAACAAGTGGGACACAATCATGAAGTGGAACGACATTTATTGGATATTTCAAACTTTTTTTAACATCAAAAACTGAAAAATTGGGCGTGCAAAATTATTCAGCCCCCTGAAGTTAATACTTTGTAGCGCCACCTTTTGCTGCGATTACAGCTGTAAGTCGCTTGGGGTATGTCTCTATCAGTTTTGCACATCGAGACTGACATTTTTTCCCATTCCTCCTTGCAAAACAGCTCGAGCTCAGTGAGGTTGGATGGAGAGCATTTGTGAACAGCAGTTTTCAGTTCTTTCCACAGATTCTCGATTGGATTCAGGTCTGGACTTTGACTTGGCCATTCTAACACCTGGATATGTTTATTTTTGAACCATTCCATTGTAGATTTTGCTTTATGTTTTGGATCATTGTCTTGTTGGAAGACAAATCTCCGTCCCAGTCTCAGGTCTTTTGCAGACTCCATCAGGTTTTCTTCCAGAATGGTCCTGTATTTGGCTCCATCCATCTTCCCATCAATTTTAACCATCTTCCCTGTCCCTGCTGAAGAAAAGCAGGCCCAAACCATGATGCTGCCACCACCATGTTTGACAGTGGGGATGGTGTGTTCAGGCTGATGAGCTGTGTTGCTTTTACGCCAAACATAACGTTTTGCATTGTTGCCAAAAAGTTCAATTTTGGTTTCATCTGACCAGAGCACCTTCTTCCACATGTTTGGTGTGTCTCCCAGGTGGCTTGTGGCAAACTTTAAACAACACTTTTTATGGATATCTTTAAGAAATGGCTTTCTTCTTGCCACTCTTCCATAAAGGCCAGATTTGTGCAATATAAGACTGATTGTTGTCCTATGGACAGAGTCTCCCACCTCAGCTGTAGATCTCTGCAGTTCATCCAGAGTGATCATGGGCCTCTTGGCTGCATCTCTGATCAGTCTTCTCCTTGTATGAGCTGAAAGTTTAGAGGGACGGCAGGTCTTGGTAGATTTGCAGTGGTCTGATACTCCTTCCATTTCAATATTATCGCTTGCACAGTGCTCCTTGGGATGTTTAAAGCTTGGGAAATCTTTTCGTATCCAAATCCGGCTTTAAACTTCTTCACAACAGTATCTCGGACCTGCCTGGTGTGTTCCTTGTTCTTCATGATGCTCTCTGCGCTTTTAACAGACCTCTGAGACTATCACAGTGCAGGTGCATTGATACGGAGACTTGATTACACACAGGTGGATTGTATTTATCATCATTAGTCATTTAGGTCAACATTGGATCATTCAGAGATATGCACTGAACTTCTGGAGAGTTTGCTGCACTGAAAGTAAAGGGGCTGAATAATTTTGCACGCCCAATTTTTCAGTTTTTGATTTGTTAAAAAAGTTTGAAATATCCAATAAATGTCGTTCCACTTCATGATTGTGTCCCACTTGTTGTTGATTCTTCACAAAAAAATACAGTTTTATATATTTATGTTTGAAGCCTGAAATGTGGCAAAAGGTCGCAAAGTTCAAGGGGGCCGAATACTTCCGCAAGGCACTGTAGATTGCCAATGAATATTGACCTCTTGTGATCGTGCTGAAAGACGAAACGATTTTATTCAATGTAGCAGCATCCTTGCTCAAACAAGTTTATACAAAAATCAAAGGATTAAGCAAATGTCAATGTATCGCCTTAACTGGATCGAACTGTCAGCGAGTGTTTCCTAAAGTCCACGATCATCTCCTTTGTTTTGTTGACGTTGCGTGAGAGGTTATTTTCCTGGCACCTCTCCCAAGGCCCTCACTTCCTCCCTGTAGGCTGTCTCGTCATTGTTGGTAATCAGGCCCACTACTGTTGGGTTGTCTGCTAACTTGATGATTGAGTTGGAGGTGTGCATGGCCATGTAGTCATGGGTGAACAGGGAGTACAGGAGGAGGCTGGGCACGCACCCTTGTGGGTCCCCTGTGTTGAGGATCAGCATCTGGGCTTGCAGCCTCCGTTGGCCACGGAGAAGGAGAGCCCAGAGTCCTTGGGCGTCGGTGGCATCCTCAAAGCAGGCGAAAGTGTTTAGCTTGTCGGGAAGCAAGACGTCTGTGTCCGCGACGTGGCTGGTTTCCCTTTTGTAGTCGAGGATTGTCTGTAGACCCTGCCACATACTTCTGATTATTTTGGCAAAAGAGAAATGCTCAAAAACAGGGATGTAAACAAATTTGTGCACAATATGAGATAAATACTTTTGTGCATATGGAACATTTCGGGGATCTTTTATTTCAGCTCATGAAACATTGGACCAACACTTTACATGTTGCGTAAAAAAAATGTTCAGTGTAATACAGTGTGCGTTTCCCAAACTACCTTGTATTTCCAACAATGTACAAATTGAACATAATTACTAACGTTAGATACATGCGGGTGTAACAGGGTTATATTGGTGATTCCACTTGCCACTTTATTGTTAAGCCAATGGGTTTTTGGTTTGAGTTTGTTTTGCCTTCACCTACTCAACATGGCATCTTATTGGCTGGTTTGCGTAGCTTGCTTACGAGGGGGGATGTTCCAGTTAGAATCGTCCCAGTGAACAAGCACCAAACCAGCGGTAAGTTGTTGGTTGCAAAGCACTGTACATCAAAAGTGATTTTTATACTCTCAAGTGATAATTTAAATGTACAATTTATATCAAATTGTTTGTAAATGTTATTCGATAAGATGCAGCGGTTTTTGGAGAATTTGTTGTGCATTTTGTTGTAGAGAATTCCCGCCAGTATTAGCTAGCAACTTACTGTGTCTGGTGGGGGGGTTCATATATTTTGTACAGTGCGTGAGTGCAGAGTTGGATGGTGAGACGTGCATTGCATGACGTGCAATGTTGTGTCGTTCTTATCAGGTACATTGTTAAATATATTATATTGTATATTGTAATTGTATTATTTTGGTAACTACCCCAGTGAACAAGCACCAAACCAGCGTGCAGAGTTGGATGGTGAGACGTGCATTGCATGACGTGCAATTTTGTGTCGTTCTTATCAGAATAAAGCTACATGACTGGTGCTACATGTTGGAGTTCCGTGTCGATGACTGATTGTACACAACGCAAGACGAGTACTGTTACACGGATACTCGTGGAATGACGACTAACCTCTCTCCAGAAAGTGTATTTTTCATGGTCAGTTCACGTCAATGTTCTCAATGGTCGATTCCAGCTGCTTTGAATGATGAGACAATCTTATAAAAACGTGCTTTTATCATGGAAATAATTCATCAAATAATTTGTACGGGAAGTTATAATGAAAACATCTCATTAGAACTATGTGTTGATGCCAAAAGAAATGTATCTATTTACTCAGGTTTTACTCCATGAAGACCTGTCCTCCACCTAATTATGTCCTACCATTCACAACGCAATTGTAAATGTTCCTAGCTGTTACATATGGGTGGGCTGTCATCCAGTGATCTAAATATAGATGCATTGATTGTTACCTGATTATAACGATGATGGATATTTAAATAATGACACTAAAATAACGTTTTATTGCCGATAACTTAATCATTAATAATCTATCAAACTTGTACGGCAAACGTGTGCATCATCATATTCAGTTACTTCCAGTCGGGGTTTGTGAGCTGTGATTATTTATGCTGCTGCGAAATATGACAACAACTCTTGATTACGGTAACTTTCAAACACATATTTGGAAATAACATTATATCCATTCTGTGGACACGTGGTCCTCGTGTTTCATCGGCAGTGAAGATGTTTGTTGTAGCTAATCTCACTATAGTAGCCAATCAAATAAAGCCAAACAACATTGCAGTTTCTTGGGAGTTGACATGACCGCAAGTATTTTAGCTAGCTAACGTTATTACCTAATGCTTTCTTAAATAGCACTGTCAAAGTACAGCAAGTGAGTACAGAAGGCTTTACCTGCTCATTCTTTTTCATTGCACATATATAGGTAGACTTATACCCAACGTTATAGATTCAGCGAGTTCAATGAGGGTCCCTGGCCAGACACAACCCACCACCATGGACGAATGCCTTCCATCAGACGCAGACGGGTGGCTTGTGACGGGGAGCGTGGCACGGTGCGGTTTCGTTGGCACTGTACCACCAACTGCGGGTAAGCTAACTAGCTTACAGACGGCTTGGGATTTCGATATAATAGGCAAAATAACATACGCGTTATCCACAGTGTGTGTGGCAGCACCGTTTGAGAGAAATGCACAATTATTCTTGGTCATGCACTGTAACCAAGTACTTATTCAATGCCTGTACGTACCAAGTCCTCTGTGCTTAGGGTTGTGGCTTGGTGTGGAGTGGGACAACCCTGATCGAGGCAAGCACAATGGAAGCGATGAAGGTGTCCACTACTTCACGTGCAGGTAAAATAAACCATATCTAGTATCTCCATGATGGTAGCATGACATAGGTGTCATCCTAATTACTGTTAACCCATAAGTAAAATCTTCTGTAATTTGGTCAGCTGCGTGATTAATTTCTGTGCTCATTCGTGTTAGAAATTGAAATTCTGGCAAAAATGAAGTCTCCACCCTCAAAAAAGGAAACAGGAAACAGACTTTTGGTTTGGAACGTGGCCGTTATGTGTTTTTGCTGCTCTCAGACCAAGGTTCTCTCCCCCTCCACCCCACCTAAGGCACCCGAAGGGAGGCTCTTTCGTCCGGCCCAAGTAGGCCAGCTTCGGGGTGGACTACCTGACGGCCATCAGGCGGCGTTACGAGATGGAGGTCCAGCAGGTCTTGGGAGAGGAGATCCAGATCTCCTCTCCCAGGAGATCGAGGCCATCTCGGAGAAACAGAAGTAAGGGGACAACAAGGCTTTGGAGCCTGAGAGTGAGAGGGCATTTTTTTTAGGCTTAATCTGATTTAGGGAATCTGTCCCAAAGTGGGCTTGTTTGTACAGTCAACTTTGTATGTACTGTTTGTAATACTTAAGGAATATTGTTAAAGCATGCCACCTATACCAGAGGATGCCAGTATCAGGTCCCAAAAAGAGGTTTCTAACCTAAAGGCTATTCCCTGGTTAAATAAATAAATATTAAGTTAAGAATGTTATAAAGAGTAGGCTAATGCACTTTAATTGGGACTGTTGAACTGCACCACTCTCCAACAGATTTGCACTTCTGATGCGCAGTCATCTGTACTTATTCAGTGAAAAGCGTTATTGTCATCTGTGCTTCTCCACGGGGTGGAAAACCTCACTGATGTTGTACTGAGGTTGCGCAAGGTTTCCAGCCCGGGTCCTGCAAACGAAATCCAAAACACCACTCCCCGTATCCTTTCATTTCGTAGCTTTTAATTAGTTAATAAGTGCCCATTGTAAAAAAATAAATAAAATACAACTAATTTTTGTTCATTTTAATTATTTATTTTTAAACCCATTTTTCTCCCAAATTTTGTGGTATCCAATTGTCTCATCGCTGTAACTTTCGTACGGACTCGGGAGAGGCGAAGGTCGAGAGCCGTGCGTCCTCTGAAACACAGCCCAGCCAAGCTGCGCTGCTTCTTAACCCAATGCCCGTTTAACCCAGAAGCTAGCCACACAGACGTGTCGGAGGAAACACCATACACCTGGCGACCCCGTCAGCGTGCAAGCGCCCGGCCCGCCACTGGAATCGCTAGAGCGCAATGGGACAAGGACATCTCTGCCGGCCAAACGCTCCCCTAACCCGGACAACGCTAGGCCAATTGGGCGCCGCCCCATGGGTCTCCCGGTCGCGGCCTGCTGTGACAGAGCCAGGATCTCTAGTGGCACTGCTAGCAACTGCGAGGCAGCGCCTTAGACCGCTGCGCCACTCGGGAGGCCACAAAATGTTCATGTTAATAATACTTGAGTGCACTTCTCTGACCTGGACTTACTGTGATATGTAGCTACATTACACCATGTTTGTGTCCCAAAATGGCACCCCTTTTCCCTATATAGTGCGCTACTTTTGACTAGGGCTCTGATCAAAAGTAGTGCACTTTAGTGAATGTGTGTGTTATTTGGGACACCGCCCCATGTCCTGTTAGTAAATGTACGGTCCACCTACCCAATTGAATTAGCTTGGGGAAAGCATTGATTGGGCATTTACCTGATGGTGCGCTACTACTGCATCCTTAATGGTCACTGTCAGACGTGCTGATGTTGGACCTGTGTGGGAACCTCCTGTGCTGCTGGGATGACGTGATGGCCATCACGGAGCAGATGGAGGAACTCAAAGAGCTTCAGCTCAGGTAGATCACACTGAATAATGGTGTGTGTGTGTTTTTGTGCCTGACTTTTCTCAAACTCTGATCCCCTCACTGACGTGTCTCTCTCGTCCTCTGTCCCCTCAGCCACAACAGACTGCATGTGCCCTCCAACCCTACGGTGCGACCTCGGGCCTTCACCTGCCTCAGGGTCCTCTCCCTCACCAACTGTGCCCTCACGTGGCCTCAGGTGACAGCCACCACCACCCTGTACCCTTCCCTTAGGCATTATGGGTCTCTTTCTCAATGCATCTTTCCTCAATTCCTTGTATCCTCTATGCTTACATCCTCAAAACCCATTGGAGAAGAAGGCTGGAGGGAAAGAACCTTTGACCTTATCCACCTATATGGTTGAGAAGGAGGCAAGGTGATAGGATGTGAGGATTGATGAAAGATTCATTCAGATCAATCCCATCTGAAGAAAATACAATTTTGCAGGCTGATTTTATTTTGAAAGGTGTTTTTATACCAGTTAATACGGTAATAGATCATTAAGTTGCAGTGCACGATATGTTAATTAACGAGCTGGTGCAAACCTGTGAAGGCCTAATAAAATGAGAAAAACTTCTCTATATGCTGTCTCTTTACATTTATCACCTCTCCCTTTGGTGTTGGTCTGTTAGCGGCTTGAGTGTGCCCCCATGTGGCCACTGCTGGAAGAGCTCTACGTCTATGAGAATGACATCACTGAACTTCAGAGGTAAGGTTTTAGCCGTTTTGGGTCTCCCTTCCAATTTTTTTTTCTTTCTAAAACAACATATAGAACTGACTTGTATTTCCGCCTCTTTCGCGCAGGCCAAACAATGTCTTTACAGTCCTTGGCAGTTTTGGATCTCTCAACAAACCCTTTGGTTAATGGAACCGTACTGAGTATTGCCAAACTGCCGAGGTAAGAGCGAGCATAACCCTACCAACACAGACACTTGTCTACGTCTTATGACAAATGACACAGCCCTGTCGTTAGCTTCGACTTGTGCATTGACAGTTCTTGGGAGTACTTTACTTTCATGAGCAATAATCAACAAAACATTTTTGGGGGGGATACATACTATCCTAATAAATTAGTATTTCATTATTTGCTTAACATTAGCATTTCAATGAATAAGCATTTATAACATTTATAATAACTTATGTAACATTTATCATGGAATTTACAATAAAGTGTAACCTTTTTACATCCATGATTTTCATGAATTTCAGACTGGAGAATATGTCTAAGACTGGTTTGTCGACCTTGAGGTTCGATGATGCACTGCCTGGTAAAGTTTACATCCACACTTTTCTTTTTAAACGTTATATTTTTGTGTGTTTGTTATTGGAAGTCAAGTTGAATTAACATATCAGTAGAGATATTTGATCAAGATGTCAGAGCATGCATATAGATATGTGTTTTGATGACCGGTATTTCACAATGTGTAAAACTGTAAGAGCGAAAGATCGTCATTGAGTATACTAGTATTTTTTTTAATGTCTTCTGAAGGTTGCAAAACAGCTATGTTTCCTGCCCTGAAAATTCTCAGTCAATAGCAACAACAATTCGGAGGTGAGTATTGTCTGTGAGTGGAGATGAAACGGTATGAACATTTCATATCACGATTTGGACAAATTATCACGGTTATCAGTATTATTATCACGGTATTGTTCAAATGTGCTGGAAATGTTCAAAAAGTACTGATACACACACACACTGAAATCAGTTCACCAAGTTTTATATTAAAAACCAACAAACAACAAATACAATTAGCAGCACTTTGTGTACATCAGCATTAAAATAATAACATTAACATTAAAGATGGCACCATGTGGCCATGAGAAGTAAAAGTTTCCCTCGTGCAGGTTTAAATGAACACAACCTCAAGTAAGCAAATCAAATGTGCATATAAAAGCAACACAAGTAAAGCAATGTGCATGTAAGAGCAATACAACCATATGTAAACACATCCAATGTGCATGTAAGAGCAATACAACCATATGTAAACGCATCCAATGTGCATGTAAGAGCAATACAACCATATGTAAACGCATCCAATGTGCATGTAAGAGCAATACAACCATATGTAAACACATCCAATGTGCATGTAAGAGCAATACAACCATATGTAAACACATCCAATGTGCATGTAAGAGCAATACAACCATATGTAAACGCATCCAATGTGCATGTAAGAGCAATACAACCATATGTAAACGCATCCAATGTGCATGTAAGAGCAATACAACCATATGTAAACGCATCCAATGTGCATGTAAGAGCAATACAACCATATGTAAACACATCCAATGTGCATGTAAGAGCAATACAACCATATGTAAACACATCCAATGTGCATGTAAGAGCAATACAACCATATGTAAACGCATCCAATGTGCATGTAAGAGCAATACAACCATATGTAAACACATCCAATGTGCATGTAAGAGCAATACAACCATATGTAAACACATCCAATGTGCATGTAAGAGCAATACAACCATATGTAAACACATCCAATGTGCATGTAAGAACAATACAACCATATGTAAACACATCCAATGTGCATGTAAGAGCAATACAACCATATGTAAACAAATCCAATGTGCAGGTGTTGACATTAAAATAACAACACAAAATATGTAAACCAATCAAGTGAACAGCACTGATTGTATGTCCGTTCTCTCCTTCATACAGAAATAAGGTGCTGCTGGCCTAACATCCTGTATGTATGCATCTTTGCTCACTTGAGAATGAAATGTAAAAATGTCAGCATATTTACTTTGTCCGGTTAAAGTAGTGATCTGCGAGGGGAGACAATGTGCCCACTGGCACTGAACACTGAACACTGAACACTGATTGCTGGGATGCACAAAAGCTTCCTGGCAGCCCTGTCAAGGTGAGACAGCTCTGATGCATGGCCCCTCCACCACACCAGTGGATCCTCATCTGCTGGAATGGGTGGCAGAGACGGGTAGACCTTGATCTCTACTTTGTCTTTTGGGATGGTCGGAATCTGACCCCCTTTACCTCATCAAGGCAACAGATAGGTGATCTTTCTCAGAAACCCAGCCAGGCCTTTCCCCTCTGATGCCACTGTGGGGGTGGAGGTGCTGCTGGTGCTTTGTGGTTCTTCCCTGACTTGTGCAGCTGCCAGCTTCAAGGCCTCCTGGACACAGCTGTCAGTGTCAACTTTTGCAGCCTCAGGCTCATCTAAAAAGCTAATTTTGAAGCGTGGGTCAACAAAACATACCATGTGCATGACTCTCGCTTTGCCTTCTCTGTGTATCTTCTTCGGGATCGGTGTCCCTTCCACGGGACGGTTGAGCTAACATAGGCTAATGCAATTAGCATGAGGTTGTAAGTAACAAGAACATTTCCCAGGACATTGACATATTTGATATTGGCAGTGTCTAATTTTGAACATGAAGTTATTAATAAACAAATTAGGCACATTTGGGCAGTCTTGATATAACATTTTAAACAGAAATACAGTGGTTCATTGGATCAGTCTAAAATGTTGCATATACACCACTGCCATCTAGTGGCCAACATCTAAATTGCACCTGGGCTGGAATAATGCATTATGGCCTTTCTCTTGCATTTCAAAAATGGTACAAAAAATACACAAAATAATGTTTTTTTTTTTCCTTCTTTGTATTATCTTTTACCAGATCAATTGTGATGTTCTCCATTCTTTTCACATTTCCATAAACTTCAAAGTGATTCCTTTCAAATGGTACCAAGAATATGCATCTCCTTGCTTCAGGGCCTTAGCTACAGGCAGTTAGACTTGGGTATGTCATTTTAGGTGAAAATTGAAAAAAGGTGTTACGGTCTTCTCTCATTACCCTTTTCATCTCCTTTGTCAGGGATGGCTCCGTATCCTTTTCCACCAGAACATCGTGGGTGATGTGGTCCAGGACAGGCTTGATGGCTGACAGTGTCTCTGAGCAGTTGCTCCATGACGCATGCCAGTATCCTTGGACATCAGATGCCATGTTCCTCTTTCACCAGCCAGTGTCGCACAGACTGGCTGCTGTTGGCTGAGGAAACGCTCAAGCATCTTGTGTGTAGATCCCCTTCGGGTCACCACATCATGGATCAGAGCCTTCTGTGGCATGTTGAGGGCAGCTTGCTTTTCTCTCAGTTCTCTCCTTCTCTTCCGGCTCCGTGAGAAGCCTTGGATGAGATGACGGCACTCCTTGACTGCTGTGTCAACTCTCTGAATTGTCAGAGACTTTGAGATGGCCAGGTTCAAATGATGGTCAAAGCACCCAAGCCACAGATCTGGGAACTCTTCAAAAGCCTTGATCATGTTTGTTGCGTTGTCTGTGGTTATGCAGACCAGGTCTTGTTGACCCCCCCCCCCCCACACTCTTCCAGCATATTCTCAAAAAACTCTGTTGTGAGCCGAGTGATCTTCTGGGAAGAACTGTGTTTCCAGGCAGTTTGATTCCAGTTGCCAGTCTGGGGTGAGGTAATGGATAGTGAAGCTGACGTAGGTTTGACCACCCCCTGCTTTCACTGGTCCAGAGGTCAGTAGTTGCAGCAAACCATGTGCCTTGAGCCAAACTTTTTCCAACATCAGCTTTAACCTGGTTGTACAGGTTTGGGATTTCAGTCTTGGAAAATCATATTCGTGATGGCACTTTTTAGTGAGGCACGGCAACCTTCATCAGCCTCAGAAAGCCAGGCTTCTCAACACTATGAAATGGCATCATGTCCTTTGCCATGTAATATGAAAGGGCTGCAGTGAGGTCTTGGGCATTTTTTTCATGTGGGTGCATAAGCAGCCTGCCTTTTTAAAATGCTTGCTTCAGTGTCTGTGTCACAACTGTAGATGAGGGACCAGTAGCATCACTGGGTTTTTGCCTGCTGCACGCCCACTCTGTAAACAAGGGAATAGCAAATGTAGTGTTATTTTACTACATTATAATTATTATTATTCACCCTCTCTCACACTCACACACACACACAGAGTCTGTCTTCTGTGTTGCATTTGCGTATATGCAATGACCCCATGCACAATTGACATAAATACAAATTAGGCTTAAGAAGACTGTGATAGTAATTTCAACGAGCCCAACAATTGACAATATACAATTGTATATGAGTCTATAGTGTTTTTCCTGTTGGAACACTTCTACAACCAAGTCGACGACTGCCGGATTTTAAATGAACAAAATGTTGTTTGGGTGACTAAACTACATAACACGGTGCAATGGACGAATAGTGTGCAGACGCACGACGCATACAGCAGCAGAACAACGTGTCGTGTTTTTCCAAGAGTAGGTAACACTGAAATCTTCAGTTTACATTATTTACATGCTATTAGTGTTAGTGTTTAAATACTGGAGAGTTGAGACCAAATCACGGACACTGGACAGAGTGGATTTCAGTTGTAACAAAAGACAGTTTTAATGAGTCAAAGATATCTTGTCCCGCAGTTTTACGTGCACGGACCTAGTTCACATAACTCGGCAAGGAGTCAGGTGAAAAAGAGGCCTTATACAACGGTTACATTCATTTTTATACATAGAATAAAGTAGGTGGAGTCTTGTCGTTTCGGTCTTCTTGACTGGTCGGAGGGTTGGAGGTGGGCCTTGCTCTAGCCAGAGCAGAAGCCCCATTGGTGCACAGCAGAGCCTTATCCTGAGCATCCGACCAATAGAGGGGGTCAGTCTTGTGGCTGGGTGTATGTGTTCTTGCGACGGAATGTATTTGTTTATATGAGCTATGTGTATGAATATTTATATAACAAATCCCCCTCTTCACATCTATTAGACGTGAAAACTATAGCAGAAAGGTGGCGGTTGCAATCGTGGGTATACATAAGGTGGTGCTTCTAACCTTGTCTGGTTTGCATGGTGGGTCTGTAGGTGTAGTGCTACGTTTGGGACGGGAGTGATTGGAGGGAGTGATATCAGGAAAGGAGTTAGGGACATGTGTAGGGGTTGGTGTACGTGATGTGGCAGGGTGAAATAGTTGTTCAATTAACCATGTGAAAGTCCTAGGGTTACTCCAAATATCAGTAGGAATATCACAAATAAGGGACCAGATATCCCCAGCCTCACCCAGAGAGGGAGAAATTTCCCTCTAACTGGGCGAGGTTCCCTTCTCAGGGGAGGCGGAGTTTGATGCCGCATCACCTGAGGAAGGAGTGTCTTCATTTGGAATCGAATTTAGGCCGCTCAAATCAGCTCTGACTTCAGTCAGTGTTCTAGAAGGAATTGGGGCTGGGGTGCAATGTGTAAGGTGGTGCCAAGGTGCGCCTGATTTACCTTTGACCTGGACTGAGTGTGAAGTAACCTCCTTCACTTCGTACGGTCCAGTCCACCTGGGTTCCAGCCACTTTCTCTTGTGGACTTTAACCCTCACCCAGTCACCAACCTTTACCGTCAGTAGTGGCGTGTCCCCCGGCAGCTCCCCCTCCTGGACCTTGTGAACCTGGGTAGAGAGTGCTGCAGAGAGAACCGCCAGTTTTTTCACATAATTAGACATTACAATTTGTTGTACATCAAGGGCGGGCATATGACCTCCCTCCCTTGGTGGACCATGCATGACTCTACCAGTCATTATCCCATGAGGCACATACTTTAGCTATCTTAGCTTTTGCTTTTGGTTTGACGTTCCACCAGATTTTGGGATTGGGGCCTGTACACAGATCCAAATCTGTGGATTATGCCAAATCTTTCTTCCACCTGTCTCAGGTGTTTGTTAAATGTGAGCCATTTGTCAAATTTGATTTATCTTGGGATGCCATACCTGGGTGTTAGTTTGGTTTATAGCCACTCAAAGACTGACCTAGCATCCTCCCCTTTTGTTAGTATTGCCTCTACCCATTTGGAGAACCTATCTACTATAACTAGGAGATAGAGTTTGCCTTTAGATAAATTTTCGGGGCCCATGTCGGTGTAGTCTATACTAATATCCTGAAAACATGCATTAGGTATTAAGTATGAGCCCATTGGTGTTCGATATGGTTTCTTTGGGTTGTGTCTGTCACAAACATTGCATTCGTCACAAAATAAATCATCGTCATAAAATAAGTCAGTCATATTTTTTATGTGAGGGTGCCACCAGATGTGCGAGGCCTTTTGGAGGGTCTTTAGTTTGCCTTCGTGTGTGGGGCCATGTGCTTCTCATAAAAGTTCTGGGTCCATCAGTGTGGCCTGCTTCATGGGCATGGGCTGAGTCTGTATAGATATTCACAGTCTTTCCTTTTCCTCTGATGAGGGCCTGCGTCAATCCGATGATTTCAGCTCATTTGGCCGATGCTGGTTGAGGGATGATGGCTGATTGAAGGGTGACATCACGAGGTGAGCTGTTTTTTCAATAGCTTTTGCTACTGCAGCAACGTATCTGGAGCATGTTGACTGTCCTACCTCAATGTGGTCAAGTTTGAAGAGTAGTACATCAAGACCCTTCTCTCCCCCTCTTGTTTCTGGAATAGGACGGATGAGGTGAATCCTTCCCTTTCAGAAACATCCAAATGGAACTTGTTCTTGTAGTCAGGTGCAGTCAGAGCTGCTGCCGCTGATAGATCTGTTTTCAGGAGTGCTATGGCTGTTGATGCTTCAGCCGTCCAGGCCAGGGGTGCATGGAGGTTCCTTGATCGTAGGATGACCGGTGCTGCCACCCCCTCTGGGCCACACCCAATGGTACAACACCTGATAGGTGGAAGCAGTCATCAGTTTCTGTTGCATTGAGTGTGCAATGGATCTCAGCTTGGGGAGTCTTATATGGGTGCAGAGTGTAGATTTGAGCTTTCAGTTGGTTGAACTTAAACTGGATGTGAGGGGTGGCAGGCCCTGTGGGTAGGCATTTTAGCCAGTACACTTCTTGGGCTTCAGACAGTGTGGTCATCGGCAGGAGTGGCATCCTCATCATTCTTACTGGGCGATCAGGTGTTGAAGTGGGAGGGTTGGTTGTAATCTTGCTGCTCCTGCTGCATGTGTCTAGGAGAGGGTCCTCTTCCTGGTGCCCCTCCACGTCCTCTTTCTCTTTCTCTCCATTGCTGTTGCTGCGGGGAGAGTGGTTTCGTGCAATATCTGGCATAGTGACCGGAAATTCCGCAGTTATACCACTGGTAGTTTCCCCCTCTGTATGTTCCAGTGTAGGGGCCTCGTTGAGCCCGTTGCTGTTGCAGGATATACCGCTGTGGGGGAGGGTAATGGGGTGGTGGGGCTGCCTGCTGTTGGATCATCTGAGAGACAGTCTGTGCCACGATCTGAGTGTTATCTGGCTGCTCCCCTTGGTCTTGAGTTTCTACTGCAATCATTTGTTTGGGCGTGGTGGCTGCAGACATTTTATCTAAGTCGTCTGATAATGTGTATAATGCGTTTATCAAAGTTTTAGTCAGTCCTTTGTGTGGTGTTTATTTCTATCTTTGTATACCCAGCCCGTACTGTGGTGTTAGCTCAAACTTCTCTCGCCCCCACCCTGGCACAGAAAGATCTTATCAGTAATGTGGTTGCAGTTACGTGTGTGCCTCTCCGGCATGTAATTCGAATCTGTTCAGCGATTTGTTTAGGTAATTTTCTAGAAATGATTCGGCGATTTCCTTTCGGAACAATATATCAGTGAATATATGCGGTTCTATAACAATTTTCAGAGTAATTCTAGCTCTGTAGGAAATATAGATATAATTTCTAGAAAACTAAGAGTTGTTCAGTGAATTATTTAAATACTTTCTGTACACAATTCAGTAACTTCCTTTATGAACTTATATCAGTAAATTTGAGCGATTCTATAGCAATTGTCAGAATAATTTTAAACTTTAGACAATATCAACAGGAATGAAAAAAGCGAAAATCAGTATTTCAGCCCGGCTGCTGTCAATCAAAGTTGCACGGCCATTTGATACTAAGGTAGCTTTGTCTTTCAGCACGTGTGCATAATAGCCCAGTTACGTATCCCAACCTAGCGGTTTACTCCGCGACAAACGTTTCATATTATGTTTATTGTTTGATGTGCAATAGCCACATCATTCCCGATCTCTGTCTTGTGGAACGCCAAACTTACATATCCTGTATCTACTCGGCTACACCTCTTACATAACCTATTAAATAATACACAGCTTTTTTAATAGGGCATTTTTCATGCAGATTCATTCAATCCAACCACACCTCCACAAGACCTATTCGATATTATATGTATCAACAGGAGATTTTACTTGCAGATTCGGTTCATCTATCATTCAACTATAACCACACCTCCACAAGACCTTATTCGATAGTACAGAACGTATCAAAATAGGACATTTTTACTTGCAGATTCGGTTCATCTATCATTTATTCATTCGTATGAAATTCTCATTGAATTTCCAACATCCATAATTGTGTCCTTTACGTGTTAAAACACAGCCACTATTTAACGTCACCTCTATACACAACCCAATACATATATAATTAGGACAGTTTTCTATGCAGATTTCAGAACAAATAGGGTCCCTGGAGGAATTTAACACATTGGTCAATCACAATTCACACATTCCTATTAAAATAACTGAGTATAGGCCAATTAATAAGAGTATTTTTTTTTTCTTTTTTCTACAAAACAAGATATCTTTAATCAATGTCTTCGGTTCTTATGTAAAAATATTTGGGCACCGATTCATACTCACGCCCAGTACTTTCTGATCAAAATTTGGTTTAGGCTATAATACGATATGCAGATTTCGATTTAACAGGCTCTGCTCACCTTATATAGAGCGCTCCGATCAGATTTCCTGAGGCAAGATGAATGGCTGGGGAAG
The DNA here is from genome assembly GCF_045791955.1 of Oncorhynchus clarkii lewisi. Lineage (NCBI taxonomy): Eukaryota > Metazoa > Chordata > Actinopteri > Salmoniformes > Salmonidae > Oncorhynchus > Oncorhynchus clarkii. The sequence goes on along the minus strand of NC_092159.1, from coordinate 26,213,717 downwards.
TCACTCTTCCGTCTGATTTTTTAGCCGTGATCAGTCTCGTCCTCTCACACTAACTTATCATAGATCGAATTCAAGAATAACCATCTTCTGCTACCAAGTTCTGTTAGTGTTTAAATACTGGAGAGTTGAGACCAAATCACGGACGCTGGACAGAGTGGATTTCAGTTGTAACAAAAGACAGTTTTAATGAGTCAAAGATATCTTGTCCCGCAGTTTTACGTGCACGGACCTAGTTCACATAACTCGGCAAGGAGTCAGGTGAAAAAGAGGCCTTATACAACGGTTACATTCATTTTTATACATAGAATAAAGTAGGTGGAGTCTTGTCGTTTCGGTCTTCTTGACTGGTCGGAGGGTTGGAGGCGGGCCTTGCTCTAGCCAGAGCAGAAGCCCCATTGGTGCACAGCAGAGCCTTATCCTGAGCATCCGACCAATAGAGGGGGTCAGTCTTGTGGCTGGGTGTATGTGTTCTTGCGACGGAATGTCTTTGTTTATATGAGCTATGTGTATGAATATTTATATAACATTAGCAAGTTAGACAGACAAACCATGACATTCTCCCCCATTCCGAAGTCCCCACATCATGCATTGAGCTAAATGTTCATTTACCTTGCATTCGCTCTAAAGGGGCGGTGGTCACGAGGATGACTCAAGAGATTAAGCACTCTTGTAAAAAAACAAAATACGACCACACTTCAGAGCTCTATCACTGCCTTCCGCCATGTTTTCACATAAAACTAAACGCACGTTGCATGCTGCGCCTGTGTCAGACTTGCTAACTTTGGTTGATGCGGGACAGTATTTACCGTGAGTTTTTCAAACCTCTGTAGTCAAACACGGTTTTAATGATAATTAACATTTCCAATGGTCATACTAACCGTCGGGAATTTTACCGTGGTTTATCGTGAAACCGGTAACCGTTTCATCCCAATCTGTGAGTAAGGTCTCTCTTCTAAGAGAGATTTTATTTTAATGAAATGTATCTCGATATATGAATGATGAATTACTAAACTAATTTCGTGGATGTCACTAACGTTAGTCTGCAAAAAGTTAATACTTGTTCTGTAAAGATAGATGGTAGGGGGATGAATAAAGTTTTCGCATATAACTCAAGCCTTTATCTCCCCTCTCTAAACCCTACACATACACTCCCTTGTGCTTACACACAAACACTGCAATACATACAACGATAAAATTGACACACACAATCAGTGGTCGGTAATAAACGAGCTAGAGAAGCTGCAGAGCCCCCTGCTGAGCCGGGAGAGGAACCCCGGCACAGCCATGCAGCTGCTCATCGCCAGGGTGGGCCCGGCTGGAGGCCCTCAACAGGTGTACGGTGAGGCCCCGTCCTCCATTTAACACTACCTGCCAAACCTGGGTGTGTTCATTAAGCTCCATTTTAATACACCCGGGTTTGAAAGACGGACACAGCTTACAGTTGATCCACACATGGCCGACATGCAATTTATACTGGTGCATTAATGGTCAGCCAATGCGCGCAAGCGTAAAGTGATCGCTGTGGTAGATCCAGCTATATGCCTCCATCCCAAATGAATGGAACAGATATGCACCTAAGAAAACCAGGAAATTAGACAGTGCTTACTGTATCTTCATTCGATATTTGAGTTGTATAGTAGCTGGATCTATACATGTCATGGAACGTGGTTTCATCTAGACATTGTGAAAGGTACCTTTTAAAGCTATACATGTTTCCTTCTCGTATCTCCCCCTATGAATCCATCAGTGTTTGCGGATGCGCTTGCTGAAATCCTCCATTCTCTTTCCCTGTTACCTGTAGGTCCTGCCTGAGGACAGGAGGGGGGTGGAGCTGGACTACTGCAAGATGTTCGGGCTAGAGTGGCTGGCATCCTGTGGACACCGAGACCCCCAGCAACACCCTATTTCAGACGGAGAAGTGGTACAGCCCATCCTATATCTACTCCACTATAGGCATTTCTGAAGAAGAAAAAAACATTTCATGTCTTGTTATCTGCCATACTGCTACCCATATCGCGAGAAAGAAGTGATAACAACGCAACCCATGTCACCATGCCGTCACTCTTACGAAGAGATAATGGCCATTCTAATTCCCGCCCTGTATCATGAGTTCAATGAATTCACAGAGGCTCGATATCTTTTGTTTTTCAGAATACGGAGCTCCAGAAGACTGCGAACTGAAGAAGCAGGAGCCACTTGCACTGAAAAATCAGCTCTTTAAGTGAGTCCTCCTCACTTCTCTTAAGCCTACTTTCTACAGTATGCAAGGCAAGAACGCAATTAGCTATGCAATTAGCAATCTTATATAGTTGCGACGAGTGACAAAATCCGGGGCTGCACACATTTGCGTAAAGCAGTGTTTCTTAATCCTGGTCCTGGGATTTTTGCCCTAGCACTACACACCTGATTCCACTAATTAACTTATTATCAAACATTTAATAAGTGTAATCGGCTGTCTAGGGCAAACACTAAAATGTGTCCCCCAAGACCAGGATTATGAAGTGGTTATGGAATGAATTGATTTGGTAATAACCTGTAATAATAACCTGTAATGTGCTGTGACCCAATAAACACATTTATAAATATTTAGTCAGGAGTCAAAATTGCATTAGTTCGTCAGAATAATATAGAATTTCATACCCCCCCCCCCCCCCCCCCCAATTACCAGGCATAACATTTGTTTGTCCGGATGAGACGGACTGAAAATCTGTGATGAAGAAACTCCCAGGTAAAGACTCCCACCTGACTTCATCAGCTAGGTAGATGGCATTTAATATTATTATAATGATTATTATATTATGTGCGATAGCTAAGCAAATGATTTGAGATGTGCCGGACTCCGACTCCAGACCACATATACCAACTGGCCAATTTTTGTCCCTCTTATTGTTTCTCCCTCTGCCATTTCTGACTGCTTTGAAATAACAATATGTAAGGAGGTCGGAGACCCCGATCTCCAATAAAACATTTTTTTAAAGGACTTCACAATACTGAACCAAGCTGTACTGAGCTGGCCTGGTTACTCGTCTCCAGCGTAGTTACTGAAACGCACAATGTGAAAAGAAAATGTCAGAGCCAGCACAGTTTGGTTCCGTTCAGCACGATAGTGGGAAAAGGATATACCTGTGCCAAAGTTTGTTTTTTTTTCATTGAGGGACTGAAAATGAAATAAAATCTAGTTAACATCCTCGATACCTGTGTCGAATTATAGTAAGAGATACTTTACTAGGCAATAGGAAACGTGTTGGATATTTTTTAACAGTATGTTTTGGGCTCTACGTCCAACAACCGCAGACTTTGGATTGTTTGCACTTGTTAGGCAATGTTTTGGGCAGCATGCACACTGCATAAAGTTGTCTGCTGTTGACTGTAGACCCACGTGAAAATGGCACGCCAAATTATGAAGTGCTGTTTGGATAAATAGTTGCACTTATCAACTGCTTTTATACTCTTCAATCTCTTTGTGCCAATGGGCGATCATGCATGTAAGATCTTAATGAAATGGTACCATCTGTGTGTGACCTTCTGTGTAAGAGCAATTGAAGTGACGGTAACCTATTGTATTTTAATAAAACACTCTTTTGATATGTTTTAGATTCCATGATCGTTCAGAAAGTGAAGGGGCTGCTCTACAGACTGCTAAAGATACCGGGTGCTGAGTTGAAACTCTCCTACACTAGCTCAAAGGTAAAGAGGTTTACCTACAACAGCAACTGCTCTATACTACCTCAAAGGTAAAGGGTTCTAGTCTAGTTTTATTTCTATGTTGGTGTTAACCATACTCGCCACTCATATGTGAATCTGTTTAATAGACAATTGGTACAGTATCACTTTCATAGCAGTGGAAGGGACTCCCTAAAATGGCATTTGTCTTTCCTCAGATGGAGGGCAAAGAGATTGAGATCGACAACGACCTGAAACCGCTGCAGTTCTACTGCATCGAAGACGGAGACAAGGTCCTTGTCCGCTGGTTGTGATCAGCAAAGGTCCGGATTGGTTGCCTGATGACTCCAACTGAATTCTTCCGTTTCCGTGGCATAACGTTTGGCCGGAGCAAGGAGTTTGGGTAGCCAGGCAACCGGATTGGAAGTTTAAGCGATATTCCGAAATCCATGAGATAAATGTATAGCACTAAAACTTGGACGAAAACACAGCGCAATATCTATTCAGCCAGAGGAGACCATTCGATGTAGAAGGAAACACTTGGGTTGTGTTCATTTGGCACGAAACGAACGAGAACTGTTCAAAACGAAGTGAAACGGGAAGAGAACATCTGAACTTGTCCAATAAGAGACCCTAGTGTCATGTGCCCCTTAGTGCATACTTGGGTTGTGTTCTATGTGAACAATTTGTGTATTTGTATTTATTAGGATCGTATCAACAGCTTACATCATAAATAAAACAATCATGTAATTAACTATTACAAAATGTACTCTTATTACTCTCATTCAATGAAGTACCGGGCAAATGAGAACTAGGCCCATGAGGGGTGGAGTTTCCCATCCCTGAGCTATGATACCTTTCATAGCTTGGCCTTGAGTGAGTTAGCAGCAGTTAAGGTATCATCAGGTGGTGTCAAATTAACCTACAACTTTCCAGCAAATTACAGCTCTGAATATGTGGCCATGATCCTACGCTAGGGCTGACTCCATTTAGTCGATTGTTTGTTCGATAGGCTGTTGGTCGACCAAGATGTTTTTTTTGTTGTTTTGTTGTTTCCCCCATGCTACATGAGACACCTGCATGATTCGCGCCCGTCTCAGTGGACTAATCCATTGAGGAGGCCACAGGGATGCCACGGTCCAAGAAGAAAGGGAGTGTGGCTGAGATGCACAAAACACATCTCTGTCTAGAATGCACTCCAACCATTTTGTGCGCGTTCATTGTTTCATAACTTCATTGTGTGAGTTGTTTGCCCTTTGATGTTAGTGTCTAATCAATTCCCCATTACATATCACCAGTAGTAGCCTACATTTACCATTAATTCCCATCATTTCTGATCTGCAATGTTTCTTTAGTTACTGTAATTTCTGTTAATGTATTAAATATATGATTTTTTTTGACGTTTACCGTTCTCTATCAGAGTGGACACATTGTTTGCAGACCTCAACCTATACTACACTTGTAAGAAACACATTTTGGTTTATTTCATTCCATATATGACTTTTGTCAATTTTATTGTCTTTTGTACCATTTATTTCTATTAGACTTTACAATGGCTGACAAATGGAGTGCCGGGTACTGTTTTAAGATGTCCTTGGTGCCTTTGTTGTTTCATATAAAAAGTTTCCTTTTTCAGTCCTTTTCATTTTGTCTTGTAGAGAACATATGTTTACTCTTTTTTTTGGCATCTTTTCAACATGTAACTTCCGACATGAAGGAATCCTCTCCGGTCTCGATATGAAACAAATCTAATATAAATATAAAATATTGATACATGCAATATCAAATGCAAAGTTTGCATTCACAAAGCATCTGAGTTCTGATCTAGGATCAGGTTCCCCCACCATTACAATATTATTTATGATCTTTAAAAAAAAACGATCTGGGATCAGCGGTCGACTGAATATGGACCATTCTCTGTATGCAGATACCGTGGCTATTTTGGTCGGGGCTTCATTTTCGGTGTCATCTGGACTTTTTTTTCCTCCCTTGCCTCTTTTCCCCCCTTGCCTCTCCAAACTTCTTCTGCATTTCCTGTACTTGTGCAACGTGAGCAAGTGGCTGCCTTTTCTTTTTTGTATTTATTCTTTATCAGACCATGCCATGACTCCTTAACAAATGTCATGTGGGGAGGAGAAATGTCATGGCGGATTATTTTCAAGAGCAGAAGAGCAGACTTGAGATGGTCTTGTTAAGCTGCTGGAAATGTAATGGAATAGCAATGTGACAAGAAAAATTATCCAAGCCAGCACATTATGGTCTGGGTTGGCACAATGATGTAAAAAGGTTATTAGTGTGTGAATTAACGTGAGAGGGACATTTGAAGAATTCTTACATATCCCTTCCCTTTGTGGTCTCTCAACTTTTGAATGAGCGCTGTGCACACATCCATGTATTGCCGGGTAGTGGAGTACCTAAAGCAAAAGAGAAACATACAAGAATACATTTAGACTAACAATTCTGTTTGTAATACAAATTACATTGATGGAAGGCGTTGATTGTCATCATGTAAAAGTTGAGTGTGCTATGCAATCTGCTGCAGTGATTATGACAAGACAGTATGGAGGACAGAGTTTTAGATTAACTAACTTCAAAGTAATGACTCGGGACGTCGGGTTTGATACGAAAGCTTCTTTTAGTAAGAATACTTGTTCACGTTACATTTAACAACCTTGTTTTGGTACAGAGCAATGCAGGTAAGATGCTGTCGGAAAGTCAGCCACAATCACTGCACCTGCACATAATTGGCTCTCTCATTCCTCTCGCAAGGCATTCTGGGACTTGCAGTCAAAAAATGTAATTCAACACAACCCAATACAATTACATATGCAAATAAATCTAAAGAAATATCTTTAGATACAGCTCAAAGAATAAACTTAAACATTAACTCTGTAACACATTAAAGTTACAACATCCTCCCCCCCGATGAACAATTGTGTTCATCTAGATCTCTAGGCAGTATATCAACTGAATAGGTCTCCTCAACAAAGTCCCTGAAGCAGTACGAACTGAACATGATCTAAGCCATCTCGGCCTGGAAACAGTTCCTCAATCTTTCCTAGTTTCCAGGTTTGTCTGGGTAGGTTATCTTCTCCAATGAGTACAACGTCACCCGCTTTCAGTGGGGTGGGCTGTGGTGTGTCACAGCGGTGTGCTGACTTTAGATCCAGCAAGTAGTCTCTTCGCCAACTGTTCCAGAAACTGGTCACAAGTCTCTGCCTGTACTTCCATCTGCGTGTCATTTCCCGCTTGTGTAACGTTGGGTGCTGAGTGTCACTTGCTCCAGAATGCATCACCTTCTCATTGTGGTACTGTATCAGCATTTCTGAGTATCTGTACTTATTGGGCAGAACCCATGGGTGCTGCTCTCTGAATGTGAAGTTGGACTGTTGCAGTCTTCCTCCTACACTGAGTAGTTCGTGTTCGTCTCTGATTTTACAGTCATTGTTTAGGCTTTTTCCTGCCTTCAGTAGTTTGATCTCCTGTCCGAAACTCTGTTGTTATGTTACCTTGATCCAGTACCTTTCTGCATCGAACAGTTCGTCAGCAGTCAGTTCACCTTGCATCTTTATGGTTGTACGAGCATTGGCTATGAATCTCTTTATCCAGGCGGTGACTCTGAACACTCTTTTCAGTTTGCTGTACCTTTCAAGCTCCAACACAGGTTCAGTGCTGTCTGTGCTGTTTGCTGCGAGTTGTACAGTAACCTGGCAACTGGACTTGAGTTCTATATTCACCTCTTCCGGGAACCTTGTTATCAAGGTTGTCTCTTCGGACTGATTGGGTGATGTCAGAATTCTGGGTCCATTCCACCATAGCTCGCTCTGTGTCAAGTTTAGAACAGTTTGTACTCTTGTAGGGAGGTCAGCTGGATTAGTTTTCCCTTCAATATGTGACCATGACTCTGGATTGGTCAAGGACTGGATCTCCGTCACTGTTCGCAACAAACTGTTTCCATTTCTGAGCTGAGCTGCAAATCCAAATGCAGCACGATCATCGAGTCTGTCCACATTTTGATCTGGTTTTCTTCCATTTTCAGTGTGGTCATCAAGTTGTTTGCTAGTCTCGCTCCAATCACAGCTCCCATGAGCTCCAGGCGTGGCAGCGTCATTTTCTTAAGTGGGGCTACCCTGGACTTGGATGCGACTAGACTTGTTGTTTCCCTGTCTTGTGACTCACCTTGCAAGTAAGCTACTGTACTGTAAGCCCTTTCACTTGCATCACAGAACACGTGTAGTTTCAGGGTGTGGTTATTCTGTGGCCGCATGTCTGTTCTGTACCACCTTGGTATGGTGAGCTGGTGTAACTGGGGTAGTTCTGAACACCACTGTTGCCATTCTCGTGTCAGATCAGGTGGTAATTCTTCATCCCAGCTGAGTCCCCTCTCCCACATTTCCTGGAACATGCACTTGATCCTGATGGTGAAGGGAGTTAAGAAACCAAGAGGGTCGAAGATACGTGCAGACGACTGCAGAACACTTCTCTTTGTGTTCTCCTTTTGCCTTAGAATGCTCAGTAACGGCCTGAGGTCAAACACAAAGTCATCCGTTTCCGGCCTCCATACTAAACCTAAAACCTTCAGCACTAATCCTTGTGTTTGTAACGTCAACGGGTGGTCAGTTGTCGTACTCTCCTCCCATTTTGTTTTCAATTCAGGAGAATTGGTCATCCACTTGCAGAGGTCCATGCCTGCAATCGACAGCATTCGCTTTGCAGTTGTTGTCACATGGTAAGCCTCTTCAACATTGTGTGAACTTGCAATGAAGTCATCTACGTAGAGTGACTCTCTCAGTATCTCTACAACTTCTGGTTGTTCTGTTTCATATTGTATCAGGTGCTTCCTGATTGTAGCTGCCAGCAAAAATGGACTTGGGGAAGCTCCAAATACCACTCTTTTCATCCTCAGCACACGCAGCTCCTCTTCATTTTCTCCCCTTGGTGGGCCTGTGAGCCATAGAAATCTCACGGCGTCTCTGTCTCTCTCTGCTAGGGATATCTGCAGGAAAGCTTTCTTGATGTCTGCCATGAATGCGAGCTCATGTAGTCTGAACTTTATCAGAACGCTGAGCAGATCCGGATTCAGGTTCGGTCCTGTGAGTAGACAGTCATTGAGGGATGGACAGCCATCTTCATGGGACGAGGCATCAAACACCACTCTCAGTTTTGTTGTCACCTTATCTTCTCGGAGTACTGCATGGTGAAGTAAGTAGTATTTTACGTTGTCTGCACTTGATGCGTTGTCCTTGGGCACGTCCTCTGCCATATCTTGTTGTAAGTAGTCTTCTACTACTTCATTGTATCTGCTGTACAACGTCACATCCTTCTTCAGTCTTTTCTTCAGACCTTCAAACCGTTGCTTGGCGATTCTATAGTTGTCTTGGAGTTCTGGCATTTCTCGTTTCCATGGCAACTCCACATGGTATCGCCCATCTTTGAAGGTGGTTGTTTCCTCAAACCTTTATAGAGCCTCGGTTTCCTCTGAGTTCTGTGTTTTCTCGCTTAGAATACCCAGAGACTCAAGCTCCCAGAATGCATTCAGTTGCTTGGAGACTAGTGTGTCTTCATCAAGTGGGATGAACATGCAGGTTGCCTCGGCGACACTTGACAAGGACACAGGTCCCTGCACCGACCATCCAAAGGTGCTCTCTAAAGCAACTAGCGTCTCCGTCAGTCGCTCCACTCTGCCTGATACTATCTGCCAGTAGTAGTCTGCTCCTATCAGGACAGAGAGTTCAGGATCATTGTCATCTCCTGGAAAGTCTGCGAGCTGCAGTCCCATTTTACTGAGCTCATGCTGAATCCGTTCACCAGGAACCTTCATCACAGCTGTGCACACTTGTGGGGTTTCAATTGCCTCCATCTCTATTCTCTGCTGTTTGTCCCAGACATTCTCCAAGATGACTTTCACTGTGTTGCGTTGGGACGTTGCTGGGGCAGAGGAGCCAAACTTGTGAAGAGTGAGTGCCTCTTGTCTGATTACTGGTAGCTTCAAGCCCTTCACAAGGTTTTCATGTATGAAGTTTCTCTTGACTGCCTCCATCTAGTAAGCAACAAGCTATCTTCCTGCCCGATGGGCCTTCTACCCATGCCTTTGCCGTTTGTAGCAACACAGTGTTCTGTCCATCTGGTTTCATCTTCACTGAATGGGGAATAACTGAGAAAACAACAGCATCTACAGAAACAGTAGGGGGTTGCACCTCACTCCTCTTACTGGTACACACCGCAATGTGATGTCTGCTTCCACATGTTGCACATGACACATCTTTGACTTTACAGAATTTTGCTATGTGTCTCTGTCCTAAACATACAAAGCATCTTCCCATGTTCTTTAGTTTCTCTTTGCGTGTAGCAATATTGTAGTCATGGCAGTTTTCTGATTTGTGGTCTGCACTGTCACAAAATAGACACGTTTGTTGTTCCTTCTGGCTGGCTGTATGTAGTGCTGCAGCAGAGGGCATGTTGGGTCTTTTTGTTTTCATTTCATTGGAGAAGCATGACTTGTTCCATGGTTTGCTCTCTTTCTGTTGGTTGTATGATCTTGTCATTTGTAGCGCTCGCTCCCTGCTCTGAACCTCTTTCTGTAGGAAACTGATAATCTCAGACACTTTCCATTCATCATCTTCTCCCCTCTGACGACTATAGTCAAGAGCTATGTCCTCTGGAATCATCTGTAGTAAGATTGGGCATAGTAGGCTTCCATAGGTTTCTGACACTACGCCCAGTGATTCCAAGCTCCTAATCTGAATTTCACATTCATCATATAGCTGCCTCAATGCATTTAGATCAGAGGATTTCTTCACAGGTGTGAGATTCAGCAGCTTTGACATATGAGCACTAATCACAAGATCTTTCCTTCCAAATCTGCTCTTGAGTAGAGCGATTGCATCATCATAGTTACTGTCTGTTAACATCAGTCCTGCTACTGCCTTTGCAGCTGGTCCAGTGAGATATGTTTTCAGATAGATAAACTTCTCCTTATTACAAAGTGAATGATTGTTGTGAATAGCGGTCTCATACTGGCTCCAAAACATGTTCAGATTAGGAGCTTGGAATCAAATTTTAGATTAACTAACTTCAAAGTAATGACTCGGGACGTCGGGTTTGATACGAAAGCTTCTTTTAGTAAGAATACTTGTTCACGTTACATTTAACAACCTTGTTTTGGTACAGAGCAATGCAGGTAAGATGCTGTTGTTTCCTCAGCCATTTCAGCCACTTCTTCGTCGTAGCTCATTCCCGGGTTTCGGCACCAAATTTTAGATTAACTAACTTCAAAGTAATGACTCGGGACATCGGGTTTGATACGAAAGCTTCTTTTAGTAAGAATACTTGTTCACGTTACATTAGGTAAGATGCTGTTGGAAAGTCAGCCACAATCACTGCACCTGCACATAATTGGCGTGTTCTCTCTCATTCCTCTCGCAAGGCATTCTGGGACTTGCAGTCAAAAAACGTAATTCAACACAACCCAATACAATTACATATGCAAATAAATCTAAAGAAATATCTTTAGATACAGCTCAAAGAATAAACTTAAACATTAACTCTGTAACACATTAAAGTTACAACACAGAGACAGTGCTCAGGATGATACACACACAAGCATTATGACTCATAACTGAGGAATGTATGTCATTAACATTAAGCTAAGATCAGGTAACTACATAACTATACTCACCAAGTGTAAGTACATATGAAGTCGAACAACACCTGCACAATCTGAGACCTCCACTTTGAGCGCACAGTAGGGCGATGAGATCGTCACATTTTTAGAAATGTTTTTATTTTAATACGTCTGCAAATTTGAAGTCGAAACACAAATGGTCAGACTCTTTGGCTGATTGATGTGTCCTGTTGCTGTGACATTTTGCTGGACAGACGCTGGCTCATTTTGCTGGACAGACGCTGGCTCATTTTGCTGGACAGACGCTGGCTCATTTTGCTGGACAGACGCTGGCTCATTTTGCTGGACAGACGCTGGCTCATTTTGCTGGGCTGTTTGCTGCAGCTGTGTACGAATGACTTTATTTTGTGCTTTCAGGCTTGGAACAAAGGTGCAGAGAATTGGAATAGAATCAATGTAATAAAATCAATGCTTTTTTTATTTACAATGACGGCCTACCAAAAGGCAAAAGGCCTCCTGCGGAGACGGGGGCCTGGGAATAAACATTTAAAATAAATACAATATAAATATAGGACAAAACACACATCACAATAAGAGAGACAACACTACATAAAGAAAGACCTAAGACAACAACATAGCAAGGTAGCAATACATGACAACACAGCATGGTAGCAACACAACATAACAACAACATGGTAGCAACACAACATGGTAGAAGCACATAACATGGTACAAACATTGTTGGGCACAGAAAACAGCACAAAGGGCAAGAAGGTAGAGACAACAATGCATCGCACAAAGCAGCCACAACTGTCAGTAAGAGTGTCCATGATTGAGTCTTTGAATGAATAGATTTAGATAAAACTGTCCAGTTTGAGTGTTTGTTGCAGCTCGTTCCAGTCACTAGCTGCAGCGAACTGAAAAAAGGAGGGGACCCAGGGATGTGTGTGGTTTGGGGACCTTTAACAGATTGTGACTGGCAGAACGCGTTTTGTATGTGGAGGATGAGTGCTGCAGTAGATATCTCAGATGGGGGGAGTGAGGCCTAAGAGGCTTTTATAAATAAGCATCAACCAGTGGGTCTTGCGACGGGTCTACAGAGATGACCAGTTTACAAGGGAGTATAGAGTGCAGTGATGTGTCCTATAAGGAGCATTGGTGGCAAATCTGATGGCCGAATGGTAAAGAACATCTAGCCTCTCGAGAGCACCCTTACCTGCCGATCTATGAATTATGTCTCCGTAATCTAGCATGGGTAGGATGGTCATCTGAATCAGGGTTAGTTTGGCAGCTGGGGTGAAAGGGGAACGATTACAATAGAGTATTCTCAAGTCTAGATGTAACTTTAGCCTGCAGCTTTGATATGTGCTGAGAGAAGGACAGCGCACCATATAGCCATACTCCCAAGTACTTGTATGAGGTGACTACCTCAAGCTCGAAACCCTCACAGGTAGTAAACTCTCCACCTGTGGGAGGAGGGGACTTCTTCTTACCAAACCACATGACCTTTGTTTTGGAGGTGTTCAGAACTAGGTTAAGGGTAGAGAATTACATTTATTTATTCAGTTAAGAACAAATTCTTATTTACAATGACGGCCTAGGAACAGTGGGTTAACTGCCTTGTTCAGGGGCAAAACGACAGATCTAGCAACCTTTCGGTTACTGGCCCAACGCTCGAACCACTAGGCTACCTGCCACCCCTGAAAACTTGTTGGACACAAAGATAGCTTTGTTGTCGAGCATTTAACACAAACATCCAGGGAGGTGCCAGCTGAGTGTCATCTGCATATAAATGGATGAGAGAGCTTCCCTACTGCCTGAGCTATGTTGTTGATGTAAATTGAGAAGAACGTGGGACCTAGGATCGAGCCTTGGGGTACTCCCTTGGTGACAGGCATTGGCTGGGACAGCAGATTTTCTGACTTTATACACTGCACTCTTTGAGGTAATTAGCAAACTAGCCCAAAGACCCCTCAGCGACACCAATACTCCTTAGCCGCCCCACAGGAATGGAATGGTCTACCACATCAAACGCTTTGGCCAAGTCAATAAAAATAGCAGCACCGTATTGCTTAGAATCAAGGGCAAAGGTGACATCATTGAGGACCTTTATGGTTGCAGTGACACATCCACATCCTGAGCGGAAACCAGATTGCATAACCAAGAGAATACTATAGACATCAAGAAAGCCAGTCAGTTGATTATTGACAAGTTTTTCCAACACTTTTGATAAACAGAGCAAAATATAAATAGGCCTATAACAGTTAAGATCAGCTTGATCTCCCCCTTGAAATAAAGGACGAACCGTGGCAGCCTTCCAAGCAATGGGAACCTCCCCAGAGAGGAGAGACAGGTTAAAAAGGTTGGATATAGGCTTGGTGATGATAGGGAAAGCAACCTTTAAAGAAGAAAGGATCATACATTGACTAACCTATTTGATCCTTTTTTGATTCTCCATTCATTTTGTGAATTTGATTTGAACTTTGATTATTGGGACGAGTTGCTCCACCATTCTTTGGTCCAATGACAATCTCTCTTCATCAATTTGGTGTTCTGTGGGGAAAATAAATATACAAAAGAATGTCAGTGTTCTGGTCAGGGCATATCACAATAGGAAAAGCATATGAAAATGTGAAAACAAAAGCGTGTTGTGCTATATAAGTTAGTCAATGAACACACTTCCATGAACACAGGGATCGCTTCTGAAGGGACTGTGTTGATGACCAGATAGTCTCTTACATTGTATTGCATGTTGTTCACTGCAATGGACTTGGTCTTGGTGATATATTTTGCTCTGACGGCTTCTCTGAATCTGGCACTTAATAGTGCACGGCAAAGTTTAGAAGTGCATGCAGTGGGACGTCTCTTCTGTCCTCACAGTGTGTTGTTGTGTTGCCAAGGCAGTTGTTGTTGGTTTGCTCCCGGTATGTCTTCCCTTGGAAACAGCTCCTGGAAATTCAGGGACTTTTTTTCTGTCGTGTATTGGATCCAGGACCTTTTTAAGACTGCGGCCAAGATGATGTCGGATATTGCTCGAAGCAGAAGATAGATATACCAAGCACTGCCATTTTGTATTAGACTAAATCATTTGGGGGGGGGGGGGGGGATTTGCCCCTCTTGAACCAGTTGTTGCAGCACTCGTCTGAGCACTGTGGGTGACCTAGACAACTACAAGTACCATCAGGCTGTGGAAGAAAATCCAGACAATGCATTGATGTATGGCAACAAAAAAGCCTTTTTCTTCTCTCAGCTGAATCATGTGCCATCTCCAATTACACCAGACATCATCATGACCTTCATTGAGGCATCATCAAATCAGTTCAGTCAATATGGAATATTTCAAGGACTTTCAAAGTTTCCCGCAGTGCAGTCGCAAAAACCATCAAGCGCTATGATGAAATTGGCTTTCATGAGGACCGCCACAGGAAAGGAAGATCCAGAGTTACCTCTGCTGCAGAGGATAAGTTCATTAGAGTTACCAGCTTCAGACATTGCAGCCCATTTGGGCAGCCCATTCGACCATGAAGGCCTGATTCACACAGTCTCCTCTGAACAGTTGATGTTGAGATGTGTCTCTTACTTGAACTCTGTGAAGCATTTTGAGGTGTGTCTCTTACTTGAACTCTGTGAAGCATTTATTTAAATGCTTCACAGAGTTCAAGTAAGAGACACACCTCAAAATGCTTCACAGAGTTCAAGTAAGAGACAAATCTCAACATCAACTGTTCAGAGGAGACTGTGTGAATCAGGCCTTCATGGTCGAATTGCTGCAAAGAAACCACTACTAAAGGACACCAATAAGATGAAGATACCTGCATGGGCCAAGAAACACGAGCAATGGTCACTGGTTCCAACCGCCATGTCTTTGTGATACGCAGAGTAGGTGAACTGACGATTTCTGAATATATGTGAAGCATGGAGAAGGAGGTGTGATGGTGTGGGGTTGCTTTGCTGGTGACACTGACAGTGATTTATTTAGAATTCAAGGCACACTTAACCAGCATGGCTAACACAGTATTCTGCAGCGATACGCCATCCCATCTGGTTTGTGCTTAGTGGCACTATTGTTTGTTTTTCAACAGGACAGTGACCCAACACACCTCCAGGCTGTGTAAGGGCTATTTGACCAATAGGGAGAGTGATGGAGGGCTGCATCAGATAACCTGGCCTCCACAATCACCAGACCTCAACCCAATTGAGATGGTTTGGGATGAGTCGGACCGCAGAGTGAAGGAAAAGCTGCATATGCTCAGCATATGTGGGAACTCTTTCAAGACAGTTGGAAAATCATTACAGGTGAAGCTGGTTGAGAGAATGCCAAGAGTGTGCACAGCTGTCATTAAGGCAAAGGGTGACTACTTTGCAGAATCTAAAATCTACAATATATTTAGATTTTTGAAAAACGTTTTAGGTTACTACATGATTCCATATGAGTTATTTCATAGTTGTCATGTCTTCACTATCATTCTACAATGTCTAAAATAGTAAAAAATAAAGAAAAACCCTTGAATGAGTAGGTGTGTCCAAACTTTTGACTGGTACTGTATGTTCAGCAAATCCCCTTTTTGTTTGGGATACTTTTAAATGTAGCTTCAGAGGTCATTCAATTCAATATTCATCAGTAAAGAAAAAGCAGTTTCTGTCCAAAGAGACAAGACTAACAAGGGAAATACTGGAACTAAGAGTACAGGTAGATAGCAAAATAAATAGAAAACGGTACTACAGAGCTAGAGGAATTTATTCAAGAACAATCTAATGTTTTTCAATTTCAGCCCCCAGAAAAGATACAACAACTACATTACAACAAATATTATGGTTGAACTCAAATGTGCTGGTTGATAAAATACCTGTATTTATACAAAATATGTATTTTGTATGTGTATTTTTCTTGACTACCCAAGGTGTGTTTGATGTCACTGAGTCCAGTGTGCTGGGTAAGCAACATTGCCTAAACAAACACTGATGTTTGCAGAGAGATAAGAGCTGCCGGGAATTTTGGTTTAAATGATCGATCAGTAATAATAACACAAAACACACGCTTACAAATCAGCTAAAATCGCAAAACCTTCCCCAGGTATTGGTGGGTAGGAATGCTCAATCTTCTGTTAGGTCCAAGATTACAATGATTTGATTACAGCATTACCTCAAAAATGGAGGAGGCAGGTGGCAGCGGGAGGAGGTAGGGAACTGGTCTGTCTGCCCAATATAAAGGATCAAAACTGGCAGAGGAACAAAAATAGCATAAATATGAAAGTATAACAGTTTCATTTGAAGACCAGGATGTTGACTGCTGTGTCATACAGATTGCAAAATAGCTGGGAAGAGATTTTTGATGTACCAATTCCATGGCACAGGGTGTATGAGTTGATATATAAAACTACATAAGATTCAAGACTATTTGGGGCATAAAAACATCGCAGCTCTCTGCAGATTTTGTTGTGAGGACACAGAATCAATAGACAATTTGTTCTGGTATTGCCCTCAGGTAGCCTGTCTCTAGTCTCAGCTTCAGGAATGGCTGAAAAAGCATAACATTAATTTAAAATTGACCCTAGAAAGATCATTGTTGGGAGATTTGGAGAGACCTGGTCAGTCAATGGTTGTTTTGGTTGGGTTGGATACTAATGATGCTCCAAATGGGGTTCTTCTTTCATGTCAACCCAAATTGGCCTGTTAGGCTCTTTCTTTATTGAGAACTCTATTTGGACAGTAATAAAGGCTTTGTGATACAGTACAGTAATTTATCTGGTGTGACCATCATTTGCATCATGTCATGCAGCACGACACATCTCCTTCGCATCAAGTTGATCAGACTGTTGATTGTGGTCTGTGGAATGTCCCACTCCTCTTCAATGGATGTGTGAAGTTGCTGGATATTGGCAAGAATTGGAACACGCTGCCGTAAACATCGATCCGGAGCATACCAAACATGCTCAATAGTTGACATGTCTGGTGGGTATGCTGGCCCTGAAAGAACTGGGAGATTCTCAGCTTCCAGGAGTTGTGTACAAATCCTTGTGAAATGGGGCTGTGCATTATCATGCTGAAACATGAGGTGATGGCGGCAGAGTGGCACGACAATGGCCTCAGGATCTCGTCACGGTATCTCTGTGCATTCAAGTTGCCTTGGATAAAATGCAATTGTGTTCATTGTCCTTAGCTTATGTCGGCCCATACCATAACCCTACAACCACCATGGGGCACTCTGTTCACAACGTTGACATCAGCTAAATGCTCGCACACACAACGCCATGCACGCTGTCTGCCATCTACCCGGGACAATTGGAACCCGGATTCATCCGTGAAGAGCACACTTCTACAACATGCCATTGGCCATCGAAGGTGAGCATTTGCCCACTGAAGTTGGTTACAGCATCAAACTGCAGTCAGGTCAAGACCCTGGCGAGGACGACGGGCATGCAGATTAACTTCCCTGAGACGGTTTCTGACAGTTTGTGCAGAAATTCTTTGGTTGTGCAAACCCACAATTTCATCAGCTGTCCAGGTGGCTGGTCTCAAACAATCCTGCGGCTTATAGTAGAGAAATTAACATTCAATTCTCTGGCAAAAGCTCTGATGGAAATTCCTGGTCAGGATAACAATCGCACGCTCCCACAAAACTTGAGACATCTGTGGCATTGTGATGTGACAAAACTGCAAAGTTTAGAGTAGCCTTTAGAGTAGCCAGCTCAAGGTGCACCTGTGTAATGATCATGCTGTTTAATAAGCTTATTGATATGCCACACCTGCTAGGTGGATATTTCATAATGATATTCAATAGGCTACATCTGTTGGTACAGACGTTGAGAAATGATGACGTAATTTACTTTTGTACTGTTATCCAGCACCTAAAAAATGTGCACTACACCATGAATGGGAGGGGGATTGTAGTGTGTGTGTGTGTGTGTCCCATAAAATCCTCCTATTGTCCCGCATTTGGATATCTTAAATGTGGTCACTTAACTGCAATCAACCAATAGTATTAGTATTTCCTGTGCAGAGTCATGTTGTATCTGGCACCTGTCACATACAACTTTCCACCTGAGAACAGGATCAATCTCTGCTTCCAACCGTTTCTCCCATTTGCCTGTGTCCCTGTCTCGTTTCATTACTGTCTGAATACAGTGTAAAAAACACCTAAAAATATGTATAAAACAATTATTAGCATACTTAAAATTTCATCCCACAAGAAACTCAAAGAAAGTTGTCAAATGTTTAGTGTTCATTTAATGTTCAAAGCATCCTGAATACACTTGACCTGTTTTTTTTTGTTTATAAAAAATAATAAAAATGTCGACCCTGGTTATAGGCCTAATACGTAGAATTGCAGGAAATGAGCTTTAAAACAGTCAAATGTTCCTGGGGAGAGGACCCCCAGTCCCCCTGTATAGGGGTTGTGCAAGGGGGCAATGAAATTCACATATCATACCTCACTTCAATCACTCCAAAAGTTGGCAGCCCTGATTTTGGTAGCCTTGTGAAACCAGGTTGACCGCTGCACTCACGTTTCGTAACCGTTCATGTGAGGTCAGCAGACCTGGGTCAAATACATGTTTATTTTCTTGACTACCCAAGGTGTGTTTGATGTCACTGAGTCCAGTGTGCTGGGTAAGCAACATTGCCTAAACAAACACTGATGTTTGCAGAGAGATAAGAGCTGCCGGGAATTTTGGTTTAAATGATCGATCAGTAATAATAACACAAAACACACGCTTACAAATCAGCTAAAATCACAAAACCTTCCCCAGGTATTGGTGGGTAGGAATGCTCAATCTTCTGTTAGGTCCAAGATTACAATGATTTGATTACAGCATTACCTCAAAAATGGAGGAGGCAGGTGGCAGTGGGAGGAAGTGGGTAACTGGTCTGTCTGCCCAATATAAAGGATCAAAACTGGCAGAGGAACAAAAATAGCCAAATAGGAACATATAACATTTTCATTTGAGAACCAGGATGTTGACAGCTGTGGCAAAATAACTGGGAAGAGATGTTTGATGTACCGATTCCATGGCACAGGGTGTATGAGTTGATATATAGAAACAGGATTGTGTCGAGGCACGGATCTGGGGAAGGGTACCACAGCAGCATTGAAGGTCTCCAAGAACACAGTTGGCTCCATCATTCTTAAATGGAAGAAGATTGGAGCAGGAAGACTCTTCCTAGAGCTGGCTGCCCGGCTAAACTGAGCAATCTCTGTGGAGATGGGAGAACCTTCCAGAAGGACATCCATCTCTGCAGCATTCCACCAATCAGGCCTTTATGGTAGAGTGGCCAGACAGAAGCCACTCCTCAGTAAAAGGCACATGACAGCCTGTCAAAAAAAAGGCTAGTGGCCAATCCAAAAAGGGCTTTAGTTTTAGAGATACCTGAGGTAGAACAAAACACAACCATGTCTCTCACATTTATGAAGTAAAACACACCCCTTTTTTAACCCAATATTGCAAGCTCTGAAATTGCTCAAATGTGGAATACAAGTAGTCAGTTGTCTGCCCTACATACACAAACAAACTGCATTAGGATGTCTTAAAGGGTTTTGGTAATGTAATGTACCTCTGTAAACACAGAGGTACATTTGGCAGAAATATCAACTATGAAGTTTTATGACGAATGTAGGCTACTGTTTTTGTAGCTGATTAACTGACAAATTTGCTCTCATTCAGTACTATATGGTCATCTTGTCTGACAAAAATACATACAGTTACACCTGTCTTTTAAGAATTATTTTTAGTATTTTTATCCAATTAGTAGTTACACAGTCTTGTAACTACAGACTCGGGATAGGCGAAGGTTGAGAGCTGTGCGTCCACCAAAACACAACCCAGTCGAGCTGCTTCTTGACACAACACCCACTTAACCCAGAAGCAGCAATGTGTCGGAGGAAACACTGCACACCTGATGACCGCGTCAGCGTGCATTGCGCCCGGCCCGCCACAGGAGTCAATTGAGAGTGATGGGACAAGAACATCCTTGCCGGCCACACCCTTCCCTATTGCCTCAAATCCAATATCGCTGCCATAATACCATTTCATTCAAATTAAATCACGTGTAAATATACATTTTGTACAACTCATAAAGACTGTTTTGGTGTTATAATTTTTAAAATCAAATATACTGAAAATTAAATAAATAAATATCCAATTTATAAATATCTCTTTCCGGGTAAGTCGCTAAGAGCTTTGCAAACCTGGTTTGTACAATATTTAAACAATATTATTATGTTTTATTCTTCAAGCTCTGTCAAATTGGTTATTGATCATTGCTAGACAGTCATTTCAAGTCTTGCCATAGATTTTCAAGCCGATTTAATTGTGACTAGGGGGCAGTATTTTCATTTTTGGAAAAAATCATGTTCCCGTAGTAAACGGGATATTTTGTCAGGACAAGATGCTAGAATATGCATATTATTGACAGCTTAGGATAGAAAACACTCTAAAGTTTCCAAAACTGTAAAAATATTGTCTTTGAGTATAACAGAACTGATATTGCAGGCGAAAGCATGAGAAAAATCCAATCCGGAAGTGACTCATCTTTTGAAAGCTCTGCGTTCCAATGCGTCCCTATTGAGCAGTGAATGGGCTTTCAACCAGATTACTTTTTCTCTGTATTCCCCAAGGTGTCTACAGCATTGTGACGTAGTTTTACGCATTTATGTTGAAGAATACCCGTAAGCGGCTACATTGCCCAAGTGGACACCTGATAGCTCTCAGAGTGATTCTCACGTAAAATACAGAGGTAGCCATTATTCCAATCGGTCCTACTGAAAAATTGTCCCGGTGGATATATTATCGAATAGATATTTTAAAAACACCTTGAGGATTGATTATAAACAACGTTTGCCATGTTTCTGTCAATATTATGGAGCTAATTTGGAATATTTTTCGGTGTTTTCGTGACTGCAATTTCCGGGAGATTTCTCAGCCAAATGTGAAGAACAAACGGAGCTATTTCGCCTACAAAAATAATATTTTTGGAAAAAAGGAACATTGGCTATCTAACTGGGAGTCTGGTGAGTGAAAACATCCGAAGCTCATCAAAAGTAAACTATTTAATTTGATTGCTTTTCTGATTTTCGTGACCAAGTTACCTGCTGCTAGCTGGACAAAATGCTATGCTAGGCTATCGATAAACTTACACAAATGCTTTTCTAGCTTAGGCTGTAAAGCATATTTTGAAAATCTGAGATGACAGGGTGATTAACAAAAGGCTAAGCTGTGTCTCAATGTATTTCACTTGTGATTTTCATGAATAGGAATATTTTCTAGGAATATTTATGTCTGTTGCGTTATGCTAATTAGTGTCAGTCGATGATTACGCTCCCGGACCCGGGATGGGGAGTCACTAGAGGTTATTAAGTCAAAACTGTAACTGAACCACTCAGGAACATTCAATGTCGTCTTGGTAAGCAACTCCATTGTATATATCGCCTAGTCTTGTTGTAATCGATGTGTTACCTTGTTGACCCGCCGGAGGACCTTGAAGGGCCCCCACAAACCGGGGGGGATCAGCTTCCGGCAGGGCAGGTGGAGCGGGAGGTTCCCTGGTGGAAAGCCAGACGTGATCTCGAGGATGGAACACGGGAGCCTCAATGAGGTGGCGGTCTGCCTGCTCCTTCTGGCAGTGGACGTGGGAAGAGTTCCAAACCTCCTATGCGCACCGGAACAACTTGTCCACCGCAGGGGCTTCAGTCTGGCTCGGGGTCCACGGGGCCAGGGCCGGCTGATATCACAGGACGCACTGGAAGGGAGTCAGCCCGGTGGAGGAGTGACAAAGTGAGTTCTGGGTGTACTCCCCCAGGGAAGGAACCGGGCAGTGACTCCTAAGGAACCTCTCCAGCTCCTGGTTGATACTCTCCACCTGCCGTTAGAATGCGGCCAGTACCCGGATGTGAGGCTGCCGGGGAGATTTTGTTTGGGCACATACGGAGCAGGAGTTGACATAGCGGGCAACGTCCCGCGCCAAGATGGGCCACCAGTACTTTGCGGAGATGGATTGAATAGTGCGGGTGATACCTGGGTGTCCAGCAGTGAGAGTTGTGGGCGCCCAGGAGCTTCTCCCGAATAGTGGAGATGGGACAGGGCATCGGCTTTAATGATTTTTTAACCTGGGCGACATGACAGGGTGAAGTTTAATCTAGTGAAGAAAAGGGCCCACCTTGCTTGGCATGGGTTCAGCCGCCTCGGCTGTATGTACTCAAGGTTCCAATGGTCGGTGAGGATGAGAAATGGGTCCTTGGCACCCTCCAGCCAGTGTCTCTACTCTTCTAATGCCAACTTCACCACAAGGAGATCCCGGTCGCCAATGTCGTAGTTCCTCTCTGCAGGAGACTGTTTATTTGAGTAGTATGCACATGGATATATGTGGGTTACCTTGGCGTTGGGAATGGACAGCCCCCACTCCCACTTCTGAGGCGTCCACCAAGACCACGAAGGACAGCGTAGAATCTGGTTGTTTCAGTAACGGAACGAAGGTCAAACCGCCCTTCAGTAGGCGGAGGGCCTCATCAGCTGCAGGACTCCACATCAACTCACGGGGACCGCCCTTGAGGAGAGAGGTGAGAGGCAATGGAACTGAAGTTTTTAAAGAAGCAGAAGTTGACCTGACTGCCTCGACTTTCCTTTCATCCATAATCACTCCCTGCGGGCTGATCTGGCGTCCCAAACAGGAGACCTGATGGAACTGGCACTTCTCCACTTTCACATACAGGCAGTTTTCCAGGAGGCGTCCCAGGACTTTGGATGTTGTCGACACCTCGTTTACAAATGCCTGGAACACAGCATTAACTAATCCATAAGGCATCACCAAGTACTCGTTGTGCCGCTCCCGGATGAGGATCAGATTGTTGGCACCCCGCAATTCCAGTTTAGAAAAAAAACGGGCCCTGCAAAGCTGTTCGACAGTGGCCGGCAACAATGGGATAGGGTAGCGGTACTTGGTGGTGATGGAATTGAGTCCTCTTTAATTGATGCATGGACATAGACCTGCGTACTTCTTGGCCACAAAGAAGCCTTCCTATGCAGGGGAGGTGGATGGGCGGATGAAACCCTGTTGGAGAGCATCCTCGATGTACTCCTCAATGGCCTCGTTTTCAGCCACCGACAGAGTGTAGACATGGCTGCGCAGAGCCTGCAAGCAGGTCGATGGAACAGTCCCAGGGGCGATAAGGAGGGAGACCGAGAGTTGAGAGTCATGGGAGACTGAGGATGATTTTGAGGATGATTTTGTGTACGGATGCAATGATGAGGAGGAAGCGAAGGCTTTCTTGGTAGATGGGGCCCACGGTGAGTGTGAGTGGTTCTGTGATGTGCGTGATTGTGCCAGATCTCACTGGTTGATTATCCAGGGCTTGGACCGGAAGAGGAGAGGAAAGTGAGTATGAGGTGATGTTCAGGGAGGAGGCGAGTGCCTGGTCGATGAAATTCCCCGCAGCCCGGGAGTCCACTAGGGCTGTCGAGACAACACGAGGGACGGCCAGTCAGTGAAATGGAAATCAGGAATGGTATGGCGGAAAGCGATGATGATGGAATACTCACGCCTACCCTGGAAGATGGGTGATCACGGGGCCCGCCAATCTGCCCCCGTGGACCTCGGGTTAGGACTCACCGGACACTGCTGAAGCTGATAACCCTCCTGTTCACAATAGGAACAGAGCCCCAGCTGTTTCCAGCGACGCCGCTCTGCAGTGGGGAGGTGTGTGGCCCCTACCTCCATGAATTCAGGCTCTGCCTCAGGACGGCGAAAGGAGGAGGGAGAGAGGCGAAGTGGGCCACTGACGCTCCTGATGTCCAGACGGATGGCCATCGCGATAAGCGTATCCAAGGAAAGGTCATCGGCTCGGCACGCCAACCCTGTCTGGACCTCCTCACCCAGTCCACTTCGGAATAGGGAGTGGAGTGCCGGCTCATTCCATCCGCTGGAGGCTGCCACGGTAGGTGAGGGCATATTCCACAGCAGTCTTGGCACCCTGCCGGAGTGGGAGTAATTGTTTACCTCCCTATCTGCCCTCCAGTGGATGGACCTCTCGTATGAACCCAGCTCTTCCTCTTTCCCAGACGGCCGTAGCCCACTACAACACTCACCCGGTCAGCTGGGAAATGACCGCGGCAGCCTTGGACCTCTCAGGGGTGGGGACTCCTGTCTGATGGGTGAATCAGAGGGAGCACTGGAGTAGGATGGAGTCCTGTCATACTTGTCTGGGAGTGACATTCGGGCATCGTTGACCTAGGTGGACTGCTGGATAGGATGGGAGGCTGGCTCGCTGGAACGACTCGTGGTAGGAGGCCCTCTGCTAGTTGGAGGTGAATCCTCTCGGGTGGTGTGGAGGCGGTGGAGGACGCAGAGGACCTCATCCATAGCCACACCCAGTTGCACCAGCTGATCGTGGTGTTGACGGAGTAGGTATCCCTGCTTCCGTATTTTTAGGCAGTAATCTTTATTAAGCGGGAGTAGGTGTGACACAGTGTCTGTTGGAGAGCAGACTGGACCAGGTTTTCCTTGAGGATTTTTCCTGTGCTTGGCTCTATTCCATTTCTAATGTATGGATTTCATGACTGGGAATACAGATATGCATCTATTGGTCAATGATACCTTTTCAAAAAAGTTAGGGCCGTGGATCAGAAAACCAGTCAGTATTTGGTGTGACCACTATTTGCCTCATGCAGCATGATACAGTACATCTCCTTGGCATATATTTGATCAAGCTTTTGATTGTGGGCTGTGGAATGTTGACCCACTCCTCTTCAATAGCTGTGCGAAGTCGATGGATATTGTTGGGAACTGGAACACGATGATGTACACGTCGATCCAGAGCATCCCAAACTGGCTCAATGGGTGACATGTCTGGTGAGTATGCAGGCCATAGAAGAACTGGGACATTTTCAGCTTCCAGGAATTGTGTACAGATGTGACATGGGGCTGTGCATTATCATGATGAAACATGAGGGGATGGCGGTGGATGAATGGCACGACAATGGGTCTCAGGATCTCGTCATGGTATCTTTCATTCAAATTGCCTTCGATAAAATGCAATTGTCTTCGTTGACTGTAGCTTATGCCTGCCCATACCATAACCCGGTTATGGTATTTTTTTTAAATGCCGGTTATTTTTGGTTATTTTTTAAAAATGCCTTCCTAACCATCTTAAATAAGCATGCCCCATTCAAGAAATTTAGAACCAGGAACAGATATAGCCCTTGGTTCTCCCCAGACCTGACTGCCCTTAACCAACACAAAAACATCCTATGGCGTTCTGCATCCCTCTTCAAAGGGGGGGACACTGTTGACCCAAACTGCTACAGACCTATATCTATCCTACCCTGCCTTTCTAAGGTCTTCGAAAGCCAAGTCAACAAACAGATTACCGACCATTTCGAATCTCACCATACCTTCTCTGCTATGCAATCTGGTTTCAGAGCTGGTCATGGGTGCACCTCAGGCACGCTCAAGGTCCTAAACGATAACTTAGCCACCATCGATTAGAAACATTACTGTACAGCCGTATTCATTGATCTGGCCAAGGCTTTCGACTCTGTCAATCACCACATCCTCATCGGCAGACTCGACAGCCTTGGTTTCTCAAATGATTGCCTCGCCTGGTTCACCAACTACTTCTCTGATAGAGTTCAGTGTGTCAAACCGGAGGGTCTGCTGTCCGGACCTCTGGCAGTCTCTATGGGGGTGCCACAGGGTTCAATTCTGGGACCGACTCTCTTTTCTGTATACATCAGTGATGTCACTCTTGCTGCTGGTGAGTCTCTGATCCACCTCTACGCAGACGACACCATTCTGTATACTTCTGGCCCTTCTGTGGACACTGTGTTAACAACCCTCCAGGCAAGCTTCAATGCCATACAAATCTCCTTCCGTGGCCTCCAATTGCTCTTAAATACAAGTAAAACTAAATGCATGCTCTTCAACCGATCGCTGCCTGCACCTGCCCGCCTGTCCAACATCACTACTCTGGACGGCTCTGACTTAGAATACGTGGACAACTACAAATACCTAGGTGTCTGGTTAGACTGTAAACTCTCCTTCCAGACCCACATCAAACTTCTCCAATCCAAAGTTAAATCTAGAATTGGCTTCCTATTTCGCAACAAAGCATCCTTCACTAATGCTTCCAAACATACCCTTGTAAAACTGACCATCCTACCAATCCTCGACTTCGGCGATGTCATTTACAAAATAGCCTTCAATACCCTACTCAACAAATTGGATGCAGTCTATCACAGTGCAATCCGTTTTGTCACCAAAGCCCCATATACTACCCACCATTGCGACCTGTACGCTCTCGTTGGCTGGACCTTGCTTCATACTCGTCGCCAAACCCACTGGCTCCATGTCATCTACAAGACCCTGCTAGGTAAAGTCCCCCCTTATCTCAGCTCGCTGGTCACCATAGCATCACCCACCTGTAGCACGCAGGTATATCTCTCTGGTTACCCCCAAAACCAATTCTTTCTTTGGCCGCCTCTCCTTCCAGTTCTCTGCTGCCAATGACTGGAACGAACTACAAAAATCCCTGAAACTGGAAACACTTATCTCCCTCACTAGCTTTAAGCACCAACTGTCAGAGCAGCTCACAGATTACTGCACCTGTACATAGCCAACCTATAATTTAGCCCAAACAACTACCTCTTTCCCTACTGTATTTATTTTATTTATTTATTTATTTTGCTCCTTTGCACCACATTATTTTTATTTCTACTTTGCACATTCTTCCACTGCAAATCTACCATTCCAGTGTTTTACTTGCTATATTGTATTTACTTTGCCACCATGGCCTTTTTTTGCCTTTACCTCCCTTATCTCACCTCATTTGCTCACATCGTATATAGACTTGTTTATACTGTATTATTGACTGTATGTTTGTTTTACTCCATGTGTAAGTCTGTGTCGTTGTATGTGTCGAACTGCTTTGCTTTATCTTGGCCAGGTCGCAATTGTAAATGAGAACTTGTCCTCAATTTGCCTACCTGGTTAAATAAAGGTGAAATAAAAAAAAATAAAAAACATTAAAAAAACACCAACACTATGGAGCACTCTGTTCACAACGTTGATATCAACCAACTGCACGTCCACTCAATGCCATCTGCCCAGCACAGTTGAAACTGGAATTAATCCGTGAAGAGCACACCTCTCCAGCATACCAGTGCCCATCGAAGGTGAGCATATTTGTCCACTGAAGTCGGTTACGACACCGAACTGAAGTTAGGTCAAGACCCTGGTGAGGACGACGAGCAAGCAGATGAGCTTCCCTGATAAGGTTTATGACAGTTGGTGTAGAAATTATTTGGTTGTGCAAACCCATAGTTTCATTAGATGTCCGGGTGGCTCGTCTCGCAGGTGAAGAACCTGGATGTCAAGGTCCTGGGCTGGTGTGGTTACACTTCGTCTGCGGTTGTGAGGCCAGTTGGACATATTGCCAAATTCTCTAAAATGACATGGTAGAGAAATTAACATTCAATTCTCTGGCAACAGCTCTGGTGGAGATTCCTGCAGCCAGCATGCCAATTGCATGCTCCCTCTAACCTACAGACATCTGTGGCATTGTGATGTGACAAAACTGCACATTTTAGAGTGGCCTTTTATTGTCCCCAGCACAAGGTGCACCTGTGTAATGATCATGCTGTTTAATAAGCTTCTTGATTTGCCACACCTGTCAGGTGGATGAATTATCTTGGCAAAGGAGAAATGCTCACTAACAGGGATTTGAGCACAACATTTGAGCGAAATAAGCTTTTTGCACAAAAAATTGAAAAATCTTTGATTTCATAAAACATGGGACCAACACTTAAATGTTACATTTATATTTTTGTTCAGTATAATTTGTAAACATTTCTAAAAACACAATTCCACTTTGACATTATGAATTGTGTAGATCTGTGAAACAAAATCTAAATGTAATAAATGTTTCATTCGTAATTGCAAGAGTGTGGGCAGCACAAATCAAATCCACAGACGAACCATTGACTGAAGAAAATGAGTTTCCAGTGTCTGAGCCCACTTGTTTTCGTTAGAGCCGATTAGATTACAATAGCCACAACATAAAAAAAACATGTGTAACGGTTTGTACATTTGTCAGACAGGAGGACCATACAGCAGTGAATGAGAGCAAATTTGACTTGGAAAGTTGTCTAGTAATCAAGTACCAAAAAGTAAAGCTTACATTCATCATAAATATTCATGACAGATATTGTCACCTATTTTATCTCTGTTTCCAGGTCTATATTTCCAAGATAAAGATATCTTAGGGCTATTTGTGTATGTAGTGCATATGACCGACAACTCATATTCCACATTTGAGCAATATCAGAGCATGCAGTATTGGTTTACATTAGTTTGTGTGTCCCATCACCCCTCAACCCTGTAATTATTCGGCACTTTTGAGTTTAGGGGCGGGGGGTTGTGACAGTCTCTATCAATTTAACCCCTTTTGCAGTAAAACATTTCTACACAACCATCCATTTCATAAATGGGAGACATTAGGGATGTGAAAAAACGTTTTTTTATTTTGTTATACCTTGAGTTGGATAATCAAAAAAAACAAAAAAAAGTCACCAGTGCTAAGCTATCTCTTCTCCGGCCTGGGTCTGGCCACAATTCTTCGTCCACATCACAAGATACGTTTTCTCTTGCCAAACATCGAGGGAAGCATCTCCTAGCATGGCGTATCCAACCTTGGACAGAGGCAACCTCTATGTCCCCACATGCGTCCTCCATTGCCTGGAGAAGCGGCATGCGGGCATAGGGTTGGCGATCATACACTTTCCAGCGCCAGGCTGAGAAAAATTCCTCTATGGGATTTAGAAAAGGTGAATATGGGGGTAGGTACAAAACTACAAATTGTGGATGGGTGGCAAACCAGTTTTGGACCAGAACAGCCCGGTGAAAACTAACATTGTCCCATAAAACCACAAATCTAGTAGGCTCTTGATCAGGGACAATCATTGTGTAAATTGCATCCAGAAAAGTGAGCATATGGCCGGTGTTGTACGGACCCAGTGTGGCATTGTGATGGAGTATCCCGTTTTGAGTGATGGCAGCACACATAGTTATATTACCCCCACGCTGTTCAGGGACATTGGTAATTGTCCTGTGTCCTATTACATTTCTTCCGCGGCGCCTGGTTTTGGTGAGGTTGAAGCCAACCTCATCCACATAAATAAATTCATGGCGAATTACATGGGCATCCAGCTCCAATACTCTCTGTATTATAGACAAAAGACAAAAGGATAGACAAAAGACAAAAGGATATACAGATGAGTAAATATGGTATGTCTGAAGTACTGGAAGTAGTGTTGCATACATACCTCTACAAAGTCATGTCGCATATTTACAGGCTATGGAAAAAAACATGTGATGAGATTGATGTAGGTGCGATTCAGGGATGGATAAGACACTTCTTCCCTCGATGTCTGGCAAGGGAAGATATTGCCTGTGATGTGGACGAGGCGTTGTGGCCAGACCCAGCTGTGCGGCAAGATGCTGCCTAATTATTTCTCTTGCCTCTTTTTTTCTATATATTTTTTCTGAACATTTTTTCTGCAATTTTCTTTTTCAGTTTTTTTGTGAGCATATTTTTGTTCAGTCCAATGTAAATATATCTGCTGTGCATATGTTGCACTGACTTGTTTGGTGAAAAATAAAATAAATTAAAAACTGTTTCAAAAGCATGTGTGTGTATCTGCAAATAATTCTGTGCATCTGAAGATTTTCTACAATTTGAACTATTTTAGTATTATGGCAAAGCATACTAAAGATGAGAGTGCTTTTCATTATGCCCAACAGTGTGTAGCTGGTTAGACAAAAATCTGGTAGTATGAATGAATTCATATTTCCATTTCGTGCAAACATTTGATTTTGATAATGCTATATGTAATTTTGGTTGCAGTGCTTCATTTTGCAGGATCTATGAGGTATTTTGCAGTTTGGATGTGTGGTTTTGTGAACTGTGTTAAGTATTTTGATAAAACCAGCCTAGTTTGCAAAATTGTGTTTTAGCAATTAGGAAAAACTGTTACAGCAATAAATAAACAATTACACACAGTTAAGATAAAAAAGACTCAATGTCTCAATTAATTAGGTGGCAGAAGTAAGATTTAAGGGTGTCTTGTACTGTATCTCTCTGTTCCCGTAAATTCCCAATTCTGATAAGAACAAATACAGGGTGGGAGGGTGAACATGTTGTCTGGCACTCGTCCAAAAGGGGAGGGTCAAGAGCAGAACTGAGTTATGGTCTGGGAAAATGCCACGATAAAAGCTTGAGCCTTGGGTGAAGCAATTTAATTTGGACTTGAATCAGACCCACGTTATGCTGGTGGAGCTAGTGTTGCTGGCCGCTGTGGCTCTGTCTCTCCCTCTCCTCTCCAATGGTGAAGTGCTGTGAGTACATCATAAATAAAATCATTTTCAATGTGGTAGAACATTTGGTGCCACAATTCTAAAGGGAATACATCAGCCATCATTCCTAGAATTGTCATGGTAAAACGTGTCATAGAAACATTGATGAATAATAAATATTACTTCAAAAAATGGTAGTATTAATAGATTTCCATCCAATTGGAGACAGATTTTCATGCGAAATTCTAAAATCCGCTTAAAGGACTTGTTGCGGGTAACATTGACTTTTTATGGATAAAAATCAGGGTGTAATGATGTAGCGCACACAAAATGTACTTTTTTGCTTAAGTTGTCATGTACAAAATCTAAATCTGAAGTTCAATATTTTTCCATTGCATTTTCAACATTACCAATAGTTTTGTCACAAAAACTGTTGCGCTAAATAGCAAATGTGCCTAATCTGGTTTTGGTGGTTCTCAACTGATTTTGCCTGGGGACCCAAAATTGACAATGACAAATGAGTCACGACCCAATATTATGGACTGTTGTATTGCAGCTACATTTTGTAATGTTGTGTTGCAGCTGCCTTCTTGGGCAGGCTTCACTTGCAAAATAGACTCTGGCTCAAGGGGCTACTAGAATACAAACAGTGAATGGTTATACAAGCTATAATCCCCATTATCAAAGTCAATCAGTTAGCAAACAATGACGTTTCTCATTTCACTCTTTCAATTGTCTTCATGTGTACATATAATTAATGTCAATACATATGAACCATATCGATTGCATAATTGGCCTATGAGGATCCGTAGGGCCGTGATCATTGACAATTCACGTTACACAATATGTTTGAAGCGTGCGCTCCAAGCCGCGCTCCGCGGTAATAACCTATTAACAGTAACTGAATGGCCCACTCTCCCGATCGCCACAGATAATTCAGATGACGCACAGAACTTCTGGATCAGATGGAGTTAAGCAAGAGAAAGCAGCGAGATCAGGCGATGGCAATTTCTTATTTTATGGAGTTGAGATCTGTCGGACATTTCCACCTGACCTAATTAAAGCGCCCCTGGCCCAGCTGAGTAAATGGCAATGAATTAAAGGATTATTCCACCAACTCCATGGGCCTTTTCTACAATTATGGTATAAAAGAAAGTCATTACACAGCCATATTAACTGAGAAAACATTTATTATCAATTCAAGAGAATAAGCCATTTAATTAGGCAACCAGTTCAGGAGTGGGTGTAATAAATGACCAGATTCAGAATTTGACATCGAAACCAGTCCAATTATGTAAATGAACAGTAACACATACCAGTGTTTAAAATGGAAAAAACAACAATCATTAGGATTTCGTAATCAGCAATTACCATATGAATAGCTTCACAATCTTGAAAAGGTGTACATTTTTAACCAGTTCAATAAAATGTAATATGAATGTCAGAGTTGATTAACATACTGAACAATAACTAATTTACCTGTTTATCTGTGCTTGACAAGATGCTGTTTAACAGTTTTTTTTTTCAGTGTGTCGCTGTGTGCTTTGTTGATCAGATTCGAAATCAGCAATCGTCCCGTTAGAAATATGATTTGCCCAAAGGGTAAGCTTCATCTTGAAGGCATCCACTTTGTCCCTCTGTTCAAGTCGATTGTGCGCCCGTCCCTTGCGTTGAGCGAATTCAGATTCTAAAAAACATCCACCTGGTAGACAAACTTTGTGAGCTACTCCTCACAAACGAAACGTTCAGCCAGAGGTAACTTTTCTCCGAAAAAAACAAAGCAATCTCCGCTTGAAGTGGGTATGTGTGGGGTGAGAATTGTTATTGTTTTGGTCAGTGAGCGAGTATGTGCAGCGTGAAAATGTAGCTAGCCATTTCATCACTGCGGAAGTGCTGCACGTGGGGGTCGCGACCCCCCAAATTGAGAATCACTGCCCTAGCCAACAGCTCGCAGATACAGTGCGGGTAGGCTAGTCTAGATGATGAGATTATTATGGATAAGAGCAATAATATTTTTTATTTGTCATGATATCGCCAGAATAAGACCCTCAATATTTATTGGAATGGAGCATCAAGATCACTGTGCACTTTCACCACCCTGTGAAGTTCATCCTAATTTATTTCATCAGTAGCCCAGTAAAAAGTATGGTTTCCCGAGTCATGGTGGGAGGACACCATATCTTCACGTGACTCCAAGTCTAGTACGATATGATGGTTATTATATCAATATTTGTTTATAAAGGCGTGTCCTCCGCAATTTATCGTATAATATACATTTACCGACACAAAAAGACCACACCATGTCAAACAAACAAATTATCTGTTTGCATTTATAAAATTATACCGAAACTTCCTGTTTCCACGAGCTGTTGTGATTTTTTTTTTATTTAATATGATATGACTTTACTTACGTAAAAACTGTGGATGGAAACGTGATTTGTGCCATACAAGTTGTTTACCAGTTAATGTGCATGCGTTGTGAATTTATTCATGTTTTGTTTGCATAGCCACTGCAGGTACCATAATGTTATGACACACCAGTTACATTTTTATTTCCTGCAATTACACAAAAAGTACAATATTTTATTAAAAAAAAGGAGGGGGGAAATTCTTAAAGGGATTGTTCACTTTTTAAATCAAAGGGAAAGTTCGGGATTTTACAACTTGATGTTAAGAGGATCATCACCCTAAAAGTAGTCTATGGGCCCGAAGAAACTGTAATCTACGGGTTAGTTGTCTTTAAACGACCTCTACAAACATCGTCTTTGTTTAACCACCGTCTTGACCTCTGAATGCTCGGCTATGAAAAGCCAACTGACATTTACTCCTGAGGTGCTGACCTATTGCACCCTCTGCAACCACTGATTATTATTTGACCCTGCTGGTCATCTATGAACGTTTGAACACATTGAAGAACGATCTGGCTTTAATGGCCATGCACTCTTATAATCTCCACTTGACACAGCCAGAAGAGGACTGGCCACCCCTCAGAGCCAGCTTCCTCTAGGTTTCATCCTAGGTTCCCAACTTTTCTAGGGAGTGTTCCCTAGATACTGTGCTTCTACATCTACATTACTTCCTCTTTTTGGGTTTTAGGCTGGGTTCTGTGTAAGCACTTTGTGACATCTGCTGATGTAAAAAGGGCTTTATAAATACATTTGATTGATGGACAGTTGCGCCTATCAATGGCCAAATCAACTAAAATCAACTACATATTTGGTTGACAAAAAAACATATTCTGTTTATATGATTT